>NC_056733.1:601346769-601494269 GCF_019279795.1 Protopterus annectens
GTCTAGCAAGTACTGGCTGTGCAGTACTTGTGTTGACAATCACCTGGACTCAGCATAAGTGTGGTCCATGGGTTAGGGTAATAAGATGGGACAGTTGTTCCACAGGAAACATTAGCCAGGGCTCTCTACAGGTAGCATATACATAACATCAAAAGTCTCCCAAAGGCATGTGTTGCAATGTGTAATGGTGTACCAAGACCAAGCTAGAAACCTACAAACAGTATCAATTAAGATACATGTGCTGCACAACAACACCTCACCCCACCTCAGGCCCACCATCCCCATCTGTACCTTGCTGGTGCCAGTGTACACCTATACATTTGCCATTCATTAGCAGGGACTAGGCCAGTACACATGGTGTTCTGAATTTGGAACACTGCAAAATGACACTCACGTGTAGCCCATAGTTGTTAAGTATCTGCACAAAGGTTGAGGATGGGGAGGGGTGTCATCCTGAAACAGAAAAGTGAACTAAAGCAGACATCCAAAGCATGATAAGAATGGCTGTATCTGCAGACTGTCAAGGCCATGAATTGTGGCAGACATAACCCTGACTCCACAGCAATAGTGAAAGCACTGTGTGACCTCCAAGGCTGTGCACATGAGTTGACCTTGCAATCTTGCAGAGTTGGGGGACATTTGTAGGGCAGAGTGACCAAATACTGGCAAATGCAGATGACCCATGCTAGTATACCCCTTTCAGGATTAGTGACTGCTGTAGTACACTTAACAGTTGGTCCAACAAACCATCATGTTAAGGGTGTGCACACTTATGCACCCACAAATTGTATGCATATCAATCTGCATCTGCACAACTAACACATTTGTTTGATTCTGCATTTGATTGCACAGTTCATATGTCACATATCAGGTTTGTGTAATGTTAACATATGCAGTATTGTGGCCCCATGGCATATCAGGGAAGAGGGTGCCATGTCAATAAGGGTGTGTACACTCCTCATAGCCACAGTAAGGTGTGAAGGTTGTCAGTGTAATTGTATTTCATTGGTCATACATGCACCACTGATGATAATATCTGCAAATCAGACATCGGGCATTCACTAATGACATCTGTCCACATATCATCCCAGGTAGGTGTCAGACAAACACATATGGGCTGTGAGCAGCAGAGCAAACATAACTGACACACATATACACATTCAGCCATGGCGTGTACACCTGTGAGGTATGGTGCACAGTAAATGCCAGGGTGCTGAACAGGTGCATAGCAATACTGTTTACATGGGTGCAGTGTGTTCTAGGGGAAGGGACATCACCTACTAACACAACCCATGCATCACAGAGATGTATAATGTTGGTAACAGGGATTGACTATATCTGCAGTGCATGCTGTTGAGAGCCATGTGTAATATCTTTGTGCAACCTCACCAGGAAGTATGTGTGTGTGTGTGTGTGTGTGTGTGTGTGTGTGTGTGTGTGTGTGTGTGTGTATATACAGTTAAGCAATGATGTATAGGTCTTAAAGTGCATTTCTTGTTTTCCCCTCACAGGCGGTGAGGTGGGTCAGGGTCCCTGCTGCAGGGTAACTGATGTTATTGTCCATACAGACACTGACAATGATGATAGGTGTGTTGAGGCACAGACAGGGTTGTTAGGGGCTGAAACTGTGCCATCGTTTGACAACCCACTGTTATCCACCCCATCCCTGAACACAGTCACATTGCCTATACATACCCCATCACCAGTGGCCATAGATGAGGGACAGTTGGAGGGTGGTGGCATGGGACAGGACAGTGTGGTGTCTATGGCACATGTGTCTGGACACAGCAGCCATAGCTGGATGCTTGGCAAGGTACCACACAGGCAGATGTACAGGGGTGCTTGTAGAGGGCTGTTGGTCATCATGCCCCTGGCAGAAGTGCCACATCTGGTGTCACCAGATGTATGTTTTGGGCTGTCATGGAGGCACAGGCATATATGGAGCGGTATACCAGACAGGGTCTGAGACTGCAGAGGGCTACTCATTCCACTGTTATTGACAACATCCGTGATCTTGCAGGTGTCCATCATTATTTTGCAGATGTCCTTAATAGATGGTTGGGTGAGATGGTAGGAATCCTCTACCATGGAATGTCAGTGCTTGAGCATATGGTGGGAGTAGTTTGGTGGCCATGTGGACATAGGTCAGCAACACCAACAGCTGGAGGTCGATGTGGACATGCAAGAAGTCAGAGACGCTCCCATAGTGGCAGTAGCAGCACTGCAGGGGGGGGGTGCTGTCCACACCAAAAAATAGCAAGCCACGTGCACATGGCCCTGGCCCATTTCAAGAGGGACCCAGATCTAGCGGACATATGTCATCATCAGGGGAGAGTACCATATTGTGGCTTGTACCTGGTGGTGTCCGTGGAACTCCTGGTAGGCACTATTCTCATGTCAATGTTTAGAGATGGTAAACTGCACACCCTGCCAGGTACAGTCTACAGCTGTCCAACAAACCCCTGTATAGGGCAGCCACATGATAGAACTGTGTGCATGCATACATACCCACACACACACATCACCAACACAGCTAGGGCAAGCCCATACCTACACACAATATATATATATATATATATATATATATATATATATATATATATATATATATATATATATATATATATATATATATATATATATATATAGGGCTGGTGAATGAAGCTCCTCTTTGTAAAACAGCAAATAACCAATGAATAAAAAAGAAAGAGCACCACGGCAAAAGCAGGTACTATAAGCAGGTATAATAGCAGGTACTATAAGCAGGTATAATATTTAATAATTAAGAGCTTCTGATGGAAGCTTCCTCAGACTTTAATACAATGTGGCTTAAAAACAATGCAATATATAGATGCAGTAATAGAACCAATTGAAAATCTGTCATCTCTTAAAGAGGCAATAGCCTTATTTGGTCAACATTAAAAAGGGAAGAAAATAAAATCTCTTATGCATATGTGATTCTATTTAAATAGCCATTCCGATTTTAAGAAATATGTATATAACAAATCTATAAACATTTATATGAAATATATATATATATATATATATATATATACACACACACACACACACACACACACACACACACACACACACACACACACACACATAAAAACACATAAAAACACATAAAAAAATCCTACATACAAAAAAATGTATATAAAAATAACTTTTCATGTGCATATCCTAAAAATAGTCTCAAATATCAAATATACATTTGATTCAATTCATGAAGACAACACCTTAAAATTATCAATGGGTTAATGGCCTGTCAGCTAAAAATGGTTTTAACACTACTTTATCATTGAAACCAAACCCCTTATCAGCTTGCATCCTAATTATCCATCTAATTTCTCTTTGTTCTGACTGATTTTTAAAATTGCCTAGTCTACAAGTCCAATGTACCATCTCAAGCACTAAAAACAAAAATCTATGGGTAGTGCCATACTGTAAAATGTGTCTGGCTAGTGCATTCCCTTCATCTTCCTTGTTTATAGCGTAAATATGCTCTCTAACCCTGTCTCTCAAAGTACGATTTGTCATATCTATATAAAACCATGGACATTTTATACAGTAAGCTAAATAGATAACATCTCTGCTCCTGCAGTCTGCATATTGTTTGAACAAATACATATAATTTGTTGAGGGGTGTATAAATCTATCCTTATTGCACATATACTGACAACGGTTGCATCGTCTGCAACCAAATGTGCCTTGTCATTGTGATTCATCTCTTTTATCAACAATCTTGGTGTCATTATAGCATAATAGTCTCTTAAGTGACTTGTTATTCTGATAAGAAAAGCTTGGTTGCTCTCCAACTATACTTCTTATCTTCTCATCTGAAGTGAGTATCTGCCAATTACTATTAATAATTCCAAGTATAGTTCTATTGTTACTATTATAAGGTAACATAATACCTGCTTATAGTACCTGCTTTTGACATGGTGCTCTCTCTTTTTTATTCATTAGATATTTGCTGTTTTACTAAGAGGAGCTTCATACACCAGCCTATATATATATATATATATATATATATATATATATATATATATATATATTTTGTGTATTTTTGGTTCTTTGGGCCGGTGTGACATGGCGAATGAACAGGTAGTTGAACTTGAATATAATCCTGTTCGTAAAGGAGTAGCAGATAAAACTGTAACTCTACAAAAGCTATTGTGTGTTGATCAGAATCCGTTAATGAATTACATAGAGAGGGATGATGTTCATGAAGACAATGAAGTAAATGAACCTGAAAATGCTCTAGTCCTTAAACGTGGTATCGAGAGTAAAATCTTCCAATTGAAATGTCTTCAATGGCAAACAGAGACATATGAAAGCCTGTCTGAACTTTAAAATAGTGCCGAGAGGGCTAAGAGCATTAAAAATGCCCAGTTATGGGATTACATTCCCAGAACTACTATCTAAATGGCAAAAATTGAATATAGAGATGAGCTATGGGTACATGAGACTTTTACTTGAACATTATAGTAATCCTGAAGGTCAGCTTATAATTGAAATAACTAATCTACAGGAGAGATTGAATGCATTAATGCCGCTTGCTAGGCTTAATGTATTCACTGAACATTTAATCACGCAAGTTTCTGCCTTTGAGCAGATGCTTCTTCTACAGAAAAAGAAGCAGCTACATAGAGACTTCATTGTCTATAAGAAAGGGGAGGTGTTTGCTTGGCCGAGAACCAAATTGGTAAACCACCAGACCATGAGAAATGCTACTATTGACCAATCAGATAATGCCTCAGCATTAATGGGCATAACAAACATTAAATTAGAGGCCCCCAGCACTTCAGGAAATGATACACTTGGACCGGATGTGAGGAAGAAGGTGAGAGAACCGGAGAAGCAGAAGGATATGTCTGTTTTCCCGGTTTTTCTGCTACCTATAAAACAACAAAGAAATCAGCAGACATGCTCGCAGATCAGGGGAAGAAAAAGAAGGAAGAATTTGGAAGAGAATTAGGACCACAAAATGCAGAACAAGAAGGCCTGGAAGAGACTACATCTGGACTAGTACACAATATTTCAAACTATTGTCTAGCTAAAAATGAACATTCCTTACTTGACAAAGATTTGTTGTTCATTCCCTCATTGAATAGTGACACTATAGATAATATTATTGACATTAAGAAGTTTTGTAGAAATGTATTGCTTAAACTATTATATGGTAACAATACCAACAAAGCTGTTGGTTTCAGAAAACCATTTACTTATTCTCTGGCGTTACATCCTTTAATAGAAGCATTTGAGAGGGCTTGTGAAAGAGATATTATTAATCTTACTAATTCAAACAGAAAGAAACAAGACTTCTATAATTTAACAACCAATGAATTTGATGCACTGCAGTCATTAAGAAGTAATGATGTGATAGGTGTACACCCTGCTGATAAAGGGTGCTATTGTTGTCATGAACACTACAGATTATTATAAGAAGATGAATGAAATGCTCAGTGAACATAAAATTTACTCTAGGTTTAGTAATAATTTGTGATATACATGTGATTTTATATGAATTGTTGATGTCCGATATGATCAACCTTGAGATTTATAGATATTTTTTAGTGGAAAAGCCTTCTGTCCCAAGAATTAGGGGTCTACCAAAAATACATAAGGATGGTTTAGATCCCCCCTTAGACCCATTATGTCAAGCCAAGGATGGTTGACTGAACCAATTTCCATCTATCTAGAAAAGCAATTAAGATGCTTAGTTGATAACACACTATTCTGAGAGATACACAAGACTTTTTATGTACATTATCTAGTTATGTGTTCTCTGACACTTTTGAATCTAATATTATTCTTGTGACTCTAGATGTAGTGTCACTTTTAACTAAGATTCCAAATGAAACAGGAATTGAATTTATTAGAGAGATTTTGAGGTCTAGTAATATTCCTGGAGATAAGATTCAATTATATTGTTTGCTGCTAGATTTAGTCTTAACCAACAATGTTTTCTCCTTTGATGGTCAGTAATTTCTTCAAACGAATGGAGTAGCCATGGGCACCCCATGAGCTAACTCTTATGCAAATTTGGTGATGGCACAGTGGGAGAAAGAATTTATTAATAACAATGTGAGATACTCTAGATTTATATCATACAACAAGCGTTTTGTAGATGATGGTTTTCTTGTGTGGAATGGCCCCATGAGCGAACTACAGTGTTTTTTAGAATATGTTAATTCTACTACTTTGTTTCTTAAATTCACTGCAAAATGGTCCACTGAAAGAATTGAGTTTCTAGATGTATCTGTGATAAAGGAAGGCAAAAGGATATACACTGAAATATACAGGAAGGATTGCAGGAAAAATAATCTCCTTCATAGGCAGAGTATGCATCCTCAGCATATCTATAAGAATGTCATACAGAGTCAGATTCTAAGGATATCTAGACTTACAAGTGCACAAATAAGTTGTGAGAGAGCCCAATCCACTTTAAAAGGTGAGTTTATGGATAGAGGCTATAAGCCACATGAATATGGATGGCTAGATGAACCAGAGTTTATAGATACATCTAATAAAGGGAGACCATTTTTAATAATCGCCATAGAACTGGTGTTTCGGACTCCCATGTTAATCAATTAGATACATCTCAGAAATGTAGGATGGTGTTACCTTATAATAGTAACAATAGAACTATACTTGGAATTAATAGTAATTGGCAGATACTCACTTCAGATGAGAAGTTGAGAAGTATAGTTGGAGAACAACCAAGCTTTTCTTATCGGAACAAGTCACGTAAGAGACTATTATGCTATAATGACACCAAGGTTGTTGATAAAAGAGCTGAATCACAATGACAAGGCACATTTGGTTGCAGACGATGCAACCATTGCTAGTATATGTGCAATAAGGATAGATTTATACATCCCTCAACAAATTATATGCATTTGTTCAAACATTATGCAGACTGCAGGAGCAGAGATGTTATCTATTTAGCTTACTGTATAAAATGTTCATGTTTTTATATAGGGATGACAAATTGCACTTTGATAGACAGGGTTAGAGAGCATATTTACACTACAAACAAGGAAGATGAAGGCAATGCACTAGCCAGACGCATTTTATAGTATGAGCACTACCCATAGATTTCTGTTTTTAGTGCTTGAGATGGTACATCGGACTTGTAGACTTGGCAATTTTAAAAATCAGACAGAACAGAGAGAAATTAGATGGATAATTAGGATGCAAGCTGATAAGGGTTTTGGTCTCAATGATAAAGTAGCATTAAAAACATTTTTAGCTGAGAGGCCATTAACCCATTGATAATTTTAAGGTGTTGTCTTCATGAATTGATTCAAATGTATATTTGATATTTGAGACTATTTTTACAATATACACATGAAAAGTTATTTTTATATATTTTTTTTTTGTATGTAGGATTTTTTCATGTGGTTTTTATGTGTTTTTATGTGCTTATATATATATATATATATATATATATATATATATATATATATATATATATATATATATATATAGCTATATTTCATATTTTATTTATTATTTATTTATATTACATTTGTTAACCGGGCTAGTCCAACTGGATACATGTCCATTTTCAGTGGAGGCCCGAGGAGAAAAGCTCCGCTATCTAATACATGATAATAAACAGTATATAGTCAAATACATAAAGCATTACACACATGAGACGCAGTAAATACACAATATAAAAATAAGCATGGAGAAAAAGTACACAGTATAAAGGATATACAAGCATAAACAATACTTAGGACATATGGATAACAATATGAGGAAGGTACAGAAAGGTAAAAGCTTTTACTTAAGTATTGGAATGGGTAGAATAATACAGGTTACAATAGGATGTTAAAAGTAAGCAGTATAAGGTAGATTAGGGTATAGTTACTAGATAAGTTAGGGCATATCTTAGTAGTATTGAGAACACTCAAAGCTAAAGCTGGAAAAAAGAAAGATGTATGCATGAGACATGGGGAACAGAAAGATCAGCTTGGGTAGTCACAGGAGCATAGCCAGTGGTTGGTTAGGTAGTGTTATAACATATAAATGTTTATAGATGTTTTTATATACATATTTCTTGACATCACAATGGCTATTTAAATAGAATCACATATGCATAAGAGATTTTATTTTCTTCCTTTTTTAATGTTGACCAAATAAGGCCTTTGCCTCTTTAAGAGATGACAGATTTTTAATTGGTTCTATTATTGCATCTATATATTGCATTGTTTTTAAGCCACATTGTATTAAAGTCTGAGAAAGCATCCATCGAGATGTGAATGTGCTTACTAATTAAATATTATACCTGCTTATAGTACCTGCTTTTGCCGTGGTGCTCTCTCTTTTTTAATCATTGGACCATACCTACACACACCACATCACAACAGCCCAATTAATAATGAAACCCCCTAACACACACGCATGATGTTAAATGAATGGCTCAGTCTAGGTCTCTGGCAAACCCACAACACACCCTGTGCATATGATGATACCTGTGCCACATCCCTGTCATCCATAACATCGATGCAGGGACAGACAAATATGGTTCTGATGCACAGGGTGACTATACCACTGTAATGCTGTCTAACATGTTTTCAGCACTAAAGTTTAATGCTTACGTCAAGATGTGTAGCTGTCCAGCCATGATGCATTATAGTTGTTATTAACAGTGAGTGATTGTGGTCTCCATAATGTATTCCATTTGTGTTGTAGGTGTCCATGTGTCAGCAGGATGTTGGTCTGTTGTTGTTTCCCTCAAGGGGTATGGCACTGTGGTGACACCTTGACTGTGCCATATCCTGGGTACAGCTGAACACAAGTCATAGGTCTGTATAACAGTTACTGCATGTGCCACATGCCTGATAGGTGTGAGAGGTGTATACATGTGAGTGCATGGTGGCTGATGTTAGCACTCCTTCTACAGTGGACAATGGTAAGTGTACTGGGTGGTACACACCACATGTTTGTGTATAACGCACACACACACACACACACACACACACACACACACACACACACACACACACACACACACACACACACACAGAGGCTTTGGTATTGATGCAATACACAGAGAATACTGTACACGTGGATGCATGTACTTTTGCAAATAACCCATTTTAGCCTATATAATTCCACCAAGACAGAATAGGCACAACAACACATTGGGAAATAAGCAGTCTGCTAGTTTAATGTCATTGACGATGGTACTGGCAGGGTATATGTCCCCTTCCCCAGTGTAGTGCAATCATCAACTTGGTAAACATAGGTGTGCTGGTGTGGGTGGCACAGCCCTACCCTTTAGAGGGTGTGGGGTGGTGTAGAGCTGCAGATAGTGTGATTGACAACTACTTAACCTATTAACATGAACTGTACAGTATTACAGTCAACTAAGCGGGGGGATACACTCAACAATAACCGCAATGATGGTGGTTGTGTCCACAAGATCCACACCTAGCTATACAAGATCCACACCTAGCTATATATACCAACCCCAGTATTTCTGTACAGCTATACAGTGGGGAAGAGGGCATTTACACATATACTACTAGTTGGGATGGAATGAATTTCCATAGGATGATACCTGTGAAATGTTAGCATTTGCCAGTCAGTTCTTGGACAGATGACCTCCTGGGACATGTATATTCTGCAAACTGAAGTAGATCCCTTCACATACACACACACACACACACACACACACACACACACACACACACACTTACTTGGCAACACTGGGACAAGAACCCCTACCTAGGTATGCAGTGCTACTAATGTGTGTGGCCTTAATTGCACACACCACACAGCTTTTAGGATGAGGTGTGTTCCAGGTTACATGTTAAGTGAAGAACATGACCAGGCCTTGTACAGTATGATAATGGGGGATATACTGGTTGTTTATGAACAATAATAGTGTGGCATACTGTCATATACACATTGACAAACACATAAAAGTCATACACACATCTGAGAGACCTGGGTTTATCAGTACTAACTACCTTGTCAGTGTGTCCATTCTGTTTCAGATAAGTTGCACACAGCACTTGCATCACTGGGCTGAATAGTGTAATCAATTATCAGTATGGTTGATGGTGACAGTGGTACCCATACAGTGGACCCTGGGACATGTACTGGAGGCACCATGGTGTGAAGACAGTATACCCAGCACCCACACCCCACATTGGATATTGGACTCACTGAAGCCCATGATAATACCCTGACATACCCACCATCACACATTGACCAGGACTGCAATACAACCCCTTGTCTATCTCAAGAGTGCTACTACAGGGATATGCATCTATTACACATGCCACAAGGATAGTAGGGTGATGCACTGTCATGGCTCTGATATAGTCAGCAACATCACTATCCCTTATACTGAGTGGCAAGGTGTATTATATTAGGAGAATGTGTCCTCAGAATGCTGTATCCTACAAATATACACACTTGCACATATACACACACTTGCCAGAACTCAGAGGATAACCCATGCCTATCTACCCACGTGTACAACAGTGTTGCGCTGGTACTGCAAGCTCCAGGTAGGCCATAGTGTGAAGAGTGTAATAAGGTACATGTAATGTCCATTACAGCAGCAGCCATATATAACTATGGCAGTGGGGGTGTGTGGTGCATGTGAAGGGCCTCAGGGTATTATCAACTACAGGTCTACAAACACACAGACACTGTTATTCTCAGTAATGCACACTGACACATTTGTCAGTACTGGTGTCCATAGGTGCAGGTGTTCATATGTGTGTACCAGGATATTGTCCATGGAGAGATGGGAAGAGTAGGGGATGTGTGTACAGTGGTATCATGCCACCTGCCATTTGCTACCAGGCCATCTATCAACTGAAGCCACTTGAGTGATCGTCAGGGTAAGAGTTAAATGCAACATCCAATCATCCAGTTGCCTCTTGCAGAGGGTCAGTGAGGTGCTTCAGTTGACATGTATGCAACATGTATTACATAACATGGCCAGTATCTGTCTTGGAGACCTGTACCCAAGTATGTTCTGTTGACTGTGGTAGTGTAATTGAGGTATCCATGGAATGTGGTGTGTACAGGGTGGCGATTCTTAGCTGTGGCATTCATAACACAGCTGGGCAGACATGTCAGTGCCACTCAAGTATAGATTGCCTGTAAGTAGCCAAGATGGATACCTGACATCTGCAGATCTGTACAGAAGACAGACAGACATCAGCTAGCCAACTGGTTATGCATTAGGATGACTGCGTTGACAGATAAATGTCTGACACTGATAGGTATGCCATTACTACATGACAGCAGCCCTCAATGACATGTCCTATAAACACAGTAGTCTACAGTTAATATCTACGTCAGATCAATATCCAGTAGGAAATACTAAATGACACACAGCTCACACACCAAGAACATGACATTGAGGACTCAGAGTCCATTTTGCATGCAGGGATGCTTGGCTCCAGTACTACAATCTGCAATCTACTCTTACTTGGGAAAGCACTGTCAACAGTAGTAAGGTAATGATACACTACATGTCAGTATGACTGCATATAACCTGGGATACTACCCATGCATGTAACACATTCAAATGGAAAAGAGTGTTGTACAAGCCATATATATACTCAGGTGTCCCAGACAGTAGACTCACACCCCTTGCTACTGTAATGACAGCACATAGACGCATGCTATGCACATGGCATTAAATACACTTATTAAAAATGTCATAACCCGGCTATTTTATCAGTCTGGAATGTGATCAAGCTGCTCAAAACTGCCTTAACCACTGTATATCCAACAGCCCTTGTTCTGCCTAGCAACAAAATAAATAGCCCTTGCAGAACTTGAACCCAGGACCCTGCACACTATAATCACAGCACTTAACCACTAAGCCACCACAGCTGTGAAAAAGCTTTTTTTGTTATTTTCCAATATATCTGTCAGTACACATACTGAATAGTAGTGAACAACTGCATTGACTTCTACAATTGTGTAGTACTTGTTGGTGATATTAGTGTTGAATCAAGTATGTTGTTGTATCTAAATATACACATATCAGATAAGTATGGTGTGATACATCTGGGAAGGTATATGCAGCAGTCATGTTTACACACAACAAGGATATGGATACACACACACATATATATATATATATATATATATATATATATATATATATATATATATATATATATTCAGGGACATCTTGGTTTAGCCAAAGCGATCAGGCATTTCAGTAAGAGAGAATTGTTTGAGGTCAATGGCTGACTGAGGTCACCTGGACT
This sequence comes from Protopterus annectens, assembly GCF_019279795.1. Lineage (NCBI taxonomy): Eukaryota > Metazoa > Chordata > Ceratodontiformes > Protopteridae > Protopterus > Protopterus annectens. Next base: position 601,359,036 of record NC_056733.1, read on the forward strand.
ACAGCTTAGACTAAGCACCTCATTGGTTCTTTTGAGATTTCTTTCTTAAAAGCTGTCTCAGGTTTCAACTTTCTGTTACCTAAGAAGTTAAGTTGTGAGTGTTTCTGCCATTTCACACTGAGCTAATCGAAGGAAGGACACTGAGCAAACTCGGAACTATAATATATAACATTACGTATCCTGTTTTTTGCTTATTTTGTTCTTTATTTCTTTGTTATTTATAGCACTTTGTGCACTATGTATTTTTCTAGCTAGTTTCACTGTGTGTGAAGTATTAACTGGAAATTGTCCACTTTTATTAGGCATCTGTTGGGTTGTTTGTTTCTGATAATTTGTTGCAGTGAAACTCTTTTTTTCTAGAGGCTCCTTTAGCTGTTTAAAACTTTCATTTAAAAGCTCACTGCTGCTTTTCAGCTGTGAGAAACATTTCTGCAGTTTTTTTCCCACCCTCCCTCCCTGTTGGTATCGTGTTTTTTCCACCCTCCCTCCCTGTTGGCATAGTGTTTTTATAGTTGGTGGCTTTGCAGTTGCCCGCCTCTAGTGTAAATTTGATCTGGGACCCTCCTCCCAGTCTAGTGTCATTACCTCATTCTACCCAGTACAGGGAGAACATTTGAGAAGGCCAATCAGCTTAGTTTCTGCTACTCCTTTCTCTCTTTCCACTAAGAAAAAAAAAAAAAAAAAAAAAAAACTTTTTCTAAGCTTGTTTCCTGCCTTTCCTGTGGGTACTCTAGCCTGGATATAGATTTGCTGTGTCCAGGACTATTTGTAGGCTTCTAAGCCCCCAAGCCTTTCTGTGTTGGAGGGAAGCCTTCTAGCTTAATTTTGTTTCTTAGAACTAGCCAGTTTTTTGTTTCAGCACTTGTTCAGAACTTATTGTAAGCACTAAATAAACTACAAATTACTACAGCACTCAACTTTCCTCACTGTCTAGAGGAAAACAGTTTCTAGTACTTAAATAAGCACCTATCCAGGCATGTCTAAGGGTCAGCCCCTGTGTTTTCTCCTGTCTACCTGATGAATCTGGGCATCTTGGGGCAATGCAGTAATTGCCTCATGTACACAGACAACACTCTCCTCCTGCCACCCAACACTACAACCTGGGAGAGATGCACTTATATAGCCAAACTGGAAGCAAAGCTCTCTTCACACAAGACTGGACTAGACAGTCAAGAGGAGAAGGTAAACACTTGCACCACACCACACTCAGCACATAGTCCCTCAAAACGTACACCACCAAAACACACACATAGAAACACAAAACACACACCTACATTCGCGGAGGCTCTCGGTAAAAACCTGCCCAAGCAACAGGGACCTCCAAAGCAGAAACACAAGCAACCTCCACCCCCCAACACAACCCAAATGACATATAACCCACAAACTCAGTGTGCCACTCAACCACTGCCCATAAGGCATAACAACGTACCCAACACTCTAGTCATAGGTGACTCTATAGTCAGGCACACTGATGTTCCACTCACCAGGCTAAACAACGAGAAAGTTACTGTCAGCTGCCTGTTGGGTGCCAGGATTCGCCACATAATGCATGCACTCAGGTCACTCCACAACAAGTGCAAATATGACTCTGTCATTGTCCATGTTGGTGTGAATGACCTGAGACGTACCTCCTTGGACTACATGAAAAGGGACATGGAGGAGCTGTCCGATCTTGTAGCCCAGGCAGGTATGACCCTAGCCCTGAGTAGCATCCTGCCATCACCCAGAATTATACCGCAGTACAAGGACAAAATGACTGACTTCAACAATTGGCTAGGCTTCTGGTGTCATTCTAAGGGGATCCAGTATCTGTCTGCCTGGGATGACATGATCAACAAGCCATGATGCTTTGCCAGAGATGGCCTGCACCTGTCGCATCTGGGATTCTAGATACTGGCTAAGGCTCTAGCCACCCCTATAGTGCCTTTTTTAGGCAAGGTTCAAATGACAAATTCACCACCCTAACAGGTACAGGCAAGAAGAATCTGAGGGTATTTGCTACTCAATGCTAGAAGTCTAAACCTCAAAATGCACTCTCTTGAGGCACTCCTTAAAATGGAGAACATCGACAACTGTGCAGTGACAGAGACCTGGTTCAAGGCTCCAGGGAGTACCCCTGCATTACCAGGCTATAATTCATACCACACCTTTCGGCCACCTAACCTGGACCAAAACACTAAAGGTGGCGGCGTGTCCATATTCATTAAGGATATCCACACCTCCAGGCTAGTTGCTCAGCATAATGCATCCGAGATTATCCAACTGCAACTAACTCTGGGCAAGACCGAAATCCAAATTGTAGCTTGCTACAGATCCTCCACCATATCCCAGGATTCCCACTCCTCATTTCTTAATACACTGGAAAATATTAGGGTACAACCTAACACCCGAATAATGGGTGATTTCAACTACCCTACCATTAACTGGTAAAACTACTCATGTACCAACTCTTGTGCTCAACATTTTCTGGAATTCATAAATTCAAATGCCATGGATCAACTTATCCACACCCCCACCAGGGGCAGCAATATCCTAGACCTGGTTATTACCAACATGGGCAACCGGTGCTCCACACCAGAGGTCAATTCCTCGTTGGTCAAATCCGACCATAAGCTAATCGCCCTAGACATCCACATCCCTCCCCCACCCCCCACCCCCATTAGGGAAACCACAGTAAAAAATTTCTCCAAAGCCAACTTCATGCTTCTTAAGACAGAAATGACAAACTTCACGACACCCATGCTGACGGACAATAGAGGTATGACTGCTGAATCCTACACAAATGCACTTTATAAGCACTTACATGAGTGCATGGATCATGCAATCCCTAACAGAACCAAGATGCTATCCTCCAAAAAAGGAAGCCAATCTGGTGGTCCCCTGCCATAAACAAACTCTACAACAAAAGAAAGAAACTGTTGCAAAAATGAGTAAAATCCCATGATTGGAGAAACTCCTTGGTCAGCTTCAGTAAGAAGCTGAGATCCCTCATAAAATCCTCCAAAGCTAGTTATGAAAACACAATCGCCACTGACTCTAAAGACAACCACAAAACATACTATAGCTATGTCAAGAATCTCAATGGCAACACTCAGATCTGCTCTGAGTTACAGCACAATGGCACTAAATATACAGAACCAACGGATATTGCCAACATCCTGGCAGATAGCTTCAGTGCTAACTTTACCCCTCTGTCATCCCCTAAAGGGCCCATCTCTATACCAGAAGAATGCAAAGTTCCTATAATCATGGCTGCACAGGTAAAAAACACACTATCCAAAGCCAAGAACACAGCATTCATGGGACATGACGACATCCCAGGCTGTGTTCTACATGAACTACAGAATGAACTGGCACCCCACATAAGTACCATGTTCAATCATAGCCTCACCTCAGGCTATGTGCCTACTGAATGGCGTACAGTGACAGTTATCCCACTCTACAAAGGGGGAGCCACCACAGACCCCAAAAACTACGGCCTCATTAGCCTAACGAGCCTGGTCTGCAAGGCTATGGAGCGTATCATCATGGAACTTATAAACAATGACATTGGTAATCTCCAAACTCAGGACCCCACCCAGTTTGGGTTTATAAAAGGCAGATCATGTCTCCTAAACCTGAAAGACTTCTTTGAAGCAGTCACCAAAGCCGTAGATGAGGGTAAGGTGGTTCACACAGCCTATCTTGATCTCGCCAAGGCTTTTGACACCATCCCCCAATCTGGAATTATAGATAAACTCAATAAACTAGGTATAAATCCCTATGTCACAAGATGGGTTGCCAACTGGTTCATTGACAGAACCCACACTGTGAAAGTAGCAGACTCCAAATCCAGCTTCAGACCAGTGACAAGTGGAGTACCACAGGGTTCAGTCCTGGGTCCTCTCCTGTTTGGTATATACTTCTCTGAAGTACAGGCCAACACAGAAGGTCTTTGGCTAACGAAGTTCGCAGATGACTGCAAACTAGGAGCCATAATCAAAACTCCAAAAGATGTGGACATCCTACAAAAGGGCCTTGCTGAGACAGATGTCTGGTGTCAAAGCCATGGCCTCAAGCTCAATGCCAAAAAGTGCATTGTCATTCCCTTTGGTAAAAACTCAGTACCCATGAGCTACCACATAGGTGGTAGTCTACTTAACACCGAAAGTCTGATAAGAGACCTTGGGACACAGGTGGACAGTAGTCTCTCCTTTGATAATCACATCGCCACAGTAGTCAGGAAATCCTTCTATGAGGCACACCTCATCATAAAAGGTTTCTCATCCAGGAAAAAAGAGGTCATTGTTCCCCTCTACTCATCACTCATTAGACCCATTATAGAGTACAATGCCCCATTTGGTATGTACCTCACAAGACATCTACAACAACTGGAAAGGCCACAAAAATACCTCACAAAGAGGATTACTGGTCTCAAAGAGATGCCCTATGCAGACCGTCTCAAAAAACTGCAGCTTTACACCATTGCATATCGCCTACTCAGAGGCGATCTCTGCCTAACACACAAAGCTATGTCAAACCCAGAGCTTTTAGACATGCTCTACTTAAAAAATCCCATTCCCTACGAGCTACACGCTCTAGGGACCTAAACCTCATCACCACAATAAACAGAACATGCTGGAGGGATATATTCCTGTCCCAGAGACTTCCCATACTCTGGAACAAACTACCTATCTATATCAAACAAAGCTCCTCATTAGCACTCTTCAAGAGAAATCTTGATGATTGGATGGGAGATAGGAAATTCACCCTGGGGATCACTTCTGTGGCTCTCCTCGACAGTGGCACAGAAAAATAATTTTCTTGAGTGGCGAAAGCCAAGGTACCTTTGGCTAGGTTTATATAGGCATTAGAGCCAATAGCCTAGTACCTACCTATGAACTTATATATATATATATATATATATATATATATATATATATATATGTAGATAAATGTATACATGTAAATACACATATATATATTTATATATATGTATTGCTATACATCTGTATATTGCGTTATATATATATGGACATTTATAGATCTATCTGTGTGTGTGTGTGTGTGTGTATATATATATATATATATATATATATATATATATCTATATATATATCTATATATATATATATACATATATATCTGTATATATACAGATATATACATATATATCTGTATATGTACAGATATATACATATATATCTGTATATATACAGACATATACATATACATACATATAAATATATATATATATATATATATATATATATATATATACATATAAATATATATATATATATATATATATGTATATATATATATATATATATATATATATATATATATATATATATATAAAGGCGGTTTCAGGTGTACTCTCCAGTCCGACTGGTGAATCTGGGCATTTTGAGGCAATGCTACAACTGCCTCATGTACACAGACAACCCTTTCCTCCTACCACCAAACACTAATACATGCGAGAGATGCAATTATACAGCCAAACTGGAGGCTAAGCTCTCTCAACCCAAGACTGGATCAGACAGTCAAGAGGAGAAGGGAAATACTGGCCTCACACCACCAGTCTCACATAGACCCATTAAACCAGCACCAGCAAAAAACACACATAAATACACGAAAACATACTAGGAGGCTCTAAATAAAAATCTGTAAAAGCAACAGAGACCTCCAAAGCAGACATCCAAGCAACCTCCACCCCCCCCCCCAACACAAACCATAAAACACATACTTCACAAAACCAGCGTGACACACAATCACAGCCCTTAAGGCAAAATAACATACCCAACATACTAGTAATAGGTGACTCTATAGTCAGGCATACTGATGTCCCACTCACTAGGTTGAATAAGGAGAAGGTTACTGTTAGCTGCCTGTCAGGTGCCAGGATCTGCCACATAACACAAGCACTCAGGTTACTCCAGAACAAGTACAAATACGACTCTGTCATTGTCCATGTTAGTGTGAATGACCTGAGCCGTACCTCCCTGGACTACATGAAAAGAGACATGGAAGAGCTCTCTGATCACATAGCCCAGGCTGGTATGACCCTGACCCTGAGTAGCATCCTGCCCTCACCAAGAATGATACAATGGTATAAAGAAAAAATTATCAGTTTCAACAACTGGCTACGTTTCTGGTGTCATTCAAAGGGGATCCAGTGTTTGTCTGCCTGGGATGACATGCTCGACAAGCCACGCTGCCTTGTTAGAGACGGCTTGCACCTGTTGTCTTTAGGCTTTCGAATACTGGCCAAGGCTCTTGCCACCCCCATAGTGCCTTTTTAGGCAAAGCTCAAAAGACAAACCCACCACCGTAAATTGCACAAGTAATAAAAATCTGAGGGTAATGCTACTCAATGCCAGAATTCTAAACCTCAGAATGCACTCACTTGAGGCACTCCTCAGTATGGAGAAAATTGATATATGTGCAGTAACAGAAACCTGGTTTAAGGGTCCAGAGAGCACCCCAGCACTACTAGGCTACAACTCATACCATACATTTTGGCCACAGAACCCGGACCGAAATACAAAATGCGGGGGAGTATCCATATTCATCATGGATACGCACACCTCCAGGTTAGTGGCACAGCACAATGCTTCAGAGATCATCCACGTGCAACTAACAATGGGCAAAACTGCAATTCAAATTGTAGCTTGCTACAGATCACCCACCAAGTCCCAGGATCCCCATTCCACATTTCTGGAAACACTGGAAAACAAAAAAGTCTTGCCAAATACCCTAATATTGGGTGATTTCAACTACCCAAATATTAACTGGGAGAACTACTCAAGTCCTAACTCCCTTGCCCAACATTTCCTAGAATTTATAAACTCAAACACCCTGGATCAACTGGTCAACACTCCCACCAAAGATGACAACATATTGGACCTGGTCATCACCAACATGGGCGACCGGTGTTCCACACTGGAGGCCAACCCCTTGCTGGTTAGATCTGACCATAAACAAATCACTTTGGATATCCACATTCCACCCCCACCCCCGGACAACGAAACCACTGTAAAAAACTTTTCAAAAGCAAACTTCACGTTACTTAAGACCATGGTGGAAAGTTTCAAAGCCCACTATGCTAAAGGATAATGCTGTCCAAGCTGCAAAATCCTTTACTAATGCATTCTACGGGCACCTACAAGAATGCCTGGATCATGCTATCCCAAGAAAAAACAAGACTCACTCCTCCAAGAAAAGGAAACCAGTCTGGTGGACCCCTGCCATAAGCAAGCTATACAATAGAAGGAGGAAACTAGTACAGAAAAGAGTAAAATCCCAAGAAGGGAAGACATCCCTTATCAGTATCAGCAAGAAACTATGATCCCTCATAAAATTGTCCAAGGCAAGCTTCAAAAGAAAAATTGCCAAGGATTCCAAATATAACCACAAGGCATTATTTAGCTATGTCAAGAATCTAAGTGGCAATGCTCAGATCTGCTCAGAATTAATGCAGAATGGCACAAAATACACTGAACCTACCCATATTGCCAACATCCTGGCAGACAGGTTCAGTGCAAACTTCACCCTTCTCTCACCCCCAAAAGGGCCCATAACCATACCAGAAGAATGTAGAGCCCCTGAAATCACAGACACTGAGGTTAAAACAGCCCTCTCCAAAGCCAAAAACACAGCATCAATGGGACTGGACAGTGTCCCAGGCTGCATCATACATGAGCTCAAAGACAAACTAACCCTTCACCTAAAGACACTATTCAAACTCCGCCTCTCCACAGGCTACATACCCACAGAGTGGCACACAGCAACAATTATTACACTCCACAAAGGTGGAGCCACAACAGACCCCAAGATCTATCACCCTATAAGCCTGATTAGCTTGGTCTGCAAGGCTATGGAGCACATCATCACGGAACTCATTAACAGAGATATTGGAAACCTCCAAACACTGGACCCTACCCAGTTCGGCTTTGTTAAGGGCAGATCATGCCTCCTAAACCTGGTGGACTCCTTTGAGACAGTTACCAAGGCTATAGATGAGGGAAAGGTGGTACACACAGCATAACTAGACATCGCAAAGGCCTTTGACACCATTCCACATTCTGGTATTATAGACAAGCTCACCAGCCTGAACATAAACCCCTATGTCACAAGATGGGTTGCCAATTGGCTCATGGACAGAACCCACATGATGAGAGTTGCAGGAGCTAGGTCTGACTCTAAACCGGTTACACGTGGCATTCCCCAGGGCTCAGTACTTGGACCCCTCCTGTTCGGCATATGCTTCTCAGAGGTACAGGCAATCACAGGAGGACTATGGCTGACAAAGTTCACAGACGACTGCAAACTACGGGCTATAATTGACTCTCCAGCTGACACAGACATCCTTCAAAAGGGTCTCACTGAGATAGATATCTGGTGTCAAAATCATGGCCTCAAGCTAAATGCCAAAAAGTGCATACTCATCCCCTTTGGAAAAAACAAAGTACACACAAACTACCACATAGGTGGTAGCCCCCTAAATACGGAAAACGTAATAAGGGATCTGGGGACCCAAGTAGATAGTAATCTCTCCTTTGATAATCACATTGCCAAAGTGGTTAGAAAATCCTTCTGTGTGGCCCCTAATCATAAAAGAGTTTGCATCCAGATCAAAAGAGGTCATTGTGCCCTTCTACTCATCACTCATCAGACCCATCACAGAGTACAACGACCCATTTGGGATGTACCTTACAAGACACCTGCAACAGCCGGAAAGACCACAGAAATACCTCACCAAGAGGATCACTGGCTTCAAACAGATGCCCTATGCAGCTCAACGAAAGAAACTCCAGCTGTACTTGATTGCATACCGCCTACTCAGAGGTGATCTCTGCCTGATAAGCAAGGCCATGTCCAACCCAGAATTAATGGACATGCTCCACCTAAAGAAAACCTTATCCCCTCAAGCCACACGCTCTAGGGATCTAAACCTCACCACAACAATAAATAGGATGTGCTGGAGGGATAGATTCCTGTCCCAGAGACTTCCCATGCTTTGGAACAAGATGGCAATCTACATTAAGCAGAGCTCCTCGCTAACACTCTTCAAGAGAAACTTTGACGAGTGGATGGGAAACAGAAAGTTTACCCCAGGGATCACATCAGTGGCTCTGCTGGACAAAGGCACAGGGAGCTAATCTAAGGGGGCGCCGAAAGCCAACACATTCTGGCTAGGCTTATAAATGCCTTCAGGCAGATAGCCTAGTGCCTATCTATGAACCTATGAACCTACATATATATATATATATATATATATATATATATATATATATATATATAATATATATGTGTATATATATATATATATATATATATATATATATATATATATGTGTGTGTGTGTGTGTGTGTATATATATATATATATATATATATATATATATATATATATATATATATATATATATATATATATATACATGCATGTATAACATATGTCCATAACATGTAGTGGAGTCATACCTCAGCACCAATAGTCACAACTTCTTAGTGCAAGGGGATGTCATGTAAGTATTGTAGGTATAAATGTAGACTTTTGCTACTGTAACAGGGGTTGTCTTAACAGAAATGTTGTGTGGGAAGTCACAGCTGATATTGACATGTACACCATCAGTTACTGACAGACATCATAACATCATCATAGTACAGTACCACACAAATCACAGTAATAATCCTGTGTAATACAGCAGAGATATGACCAATAAATGTGGACAGTCTGACACACTCTGGTGAGTCCAGACGTATACACAGCACCCCTTAGTGCAAGACGTGTGGACCAATCCTGACAAAGTGGATGTTTACAGCCATGTAAATGGGGGTATCTTGAAAATACTGGAATAGATAAGCTCACACAGTTTATGCATTAACACACTCCTATATGTCCTGATGCATAATAACCGGAGGAGCAGAGGTTACAAGCTCACATACTCCCCACTAGTTAGTGACATACATCTGTACAGCATCCCACAGTTTTGTCAGAAATACACAACAGTTATGATGGCTTGGCAACAGTACATCTGACAAATATCTGGACATAACATCACACTGGGTAAATACACTGAGCTGCTAGGCATGTCACAAAACACTGCGAAAACTAAAGGCAGACTGTCACAACACTGGCCTACATTTATTATGGGGGAATATACATGTACCTGCAACTATAGCAGGCTCTACAGGCATGTAACAGCATGGAGTAACAGACACCTGTGTGAAAGTGCATACCCACAACCAATCTGAACACAGCCACAGTCACATATGGTAAGCGTACTTAATATTACAGTATATGGACTGTGTGAACAACACCATCCTCATAAGTGCCACTCACACACTAACCCTACATATACTGGGCCAATACACAGTGTATTCCAATGCCTGACTGTGGTATGAGACACGAGTCGGTCTGGCCCTACAAACATGTACATCAATAGGGTACCATACACTGCAGCAGCATGCAACATCACATAGAACAGGACCAAGAACAATGACATCTACCACCATCTGTACACAGGCCAAGGTACATATTCATATTACATACTCTGTCGACAATCACCATAAGTACACAGACCTCACTACTGTACACACTACAACAGAATGTCCAGGTTTTGTCCTTAAATATAAGGCCTACTATACATAACATGCCTAGCAGTCTGATATCTCACTGGCTTGTTATCAGGTATTATGTCAGTAAATAATGATGTACTGAACATATGCATCTCTTACTGCATGACATATGTACAGAGGTTGACAGAGTTGTGGCTGGAGGCAGTAACACAAGGCCAGTATTAACATGTTGCTGTGATAAACCCATACATTTACTGGTGTAACAGGGTTTGTTGTGACATATGTCTGCTGAGCGATATGAAGTCAGTAACTCACATGGCTGTCACCATGTACTGACTGCAATCCTCAGAGTATGCTACTCCATTTCTAAAGATAAGAAATGTGTGAGTAACACAACACATGTAAGACTCCAAACACTGGCCAGTCTGCAGATAACCCTACAGGTGAGAGTTTCCCCAACCACATAACACTGCCATGACAAATATTAAATCATGTAGAACAGCCATAGCCACACGAACCCTGTTAAACCAACATTACTTCAAATGTAGAAAAGCAATACTTACATCCTGACCTCATGTCTGGAACATCCCCCTCCTGTTTGTTGGTCTGTCTCCACAGTGTATGTTGTAAGAAGTATATCCAACTACTTTCTGCGGTGCTGTTTGTCAAACACCCACATGAAGTCCTGCTCGCAATGAATGAAAAGTGCCAACACCCACATGAAGTGCTTAGTTATAGGAGTGTGTTTCCATGCAATTGGCTATAGGAATGATACCACAGCTGTTCCATATGCAATCAGCTAGTGGGGGACTGCAATTTGTGCACAGGCCATCAGCTGATCATGAGCATCACTTACAAAACACAAGTTGCTGCCTAAGCAAAACAGGTGTACTTTTCCACATCCACCAGAGAGGGAGTGAGACAGACTGACAAGAAAAAGTAAGAAAGGAAGGGAGTAGCAGAGTAAGAGCTAAGCATGTGTGTGTATGATCCATGGCTGCAGAGTGGTATCTGGGCATTATGATGGTTGCCTATATTGTGTACTAATCCATACTGTCATATGGTAATTGCACATGGCTGTACACATTTATGGCTGAGGATTGTCAACTAGAATCTCTACAATGTTTGGAAAATGTTGGCCTTGTAATGTTGACAATGGGACATGTAGCTCCTCAATATGATGATGTGGCAAAACCCACACTGCAATGGATCCTGTCATTACACAATCACCTTGACAGGACACTAATAATACACACAAACACACACTTACCAGTACTGGATTTCAGACAAGCACCACGGAGCTTACATGTTGTAGAGCTGTCCAGAGGTATCTTTGAAGGTAAGTGACATCAACAGCAGCGATAAAGGAGGGATAAGGGAGGTGTAGTACATGTGGCTGTCCACAAAAGCAGGTGTCAAGGAAGACACAACCACACTCTATCACACACATTATCACAGTTGCCAGGGTCAGGATGAGAACTCCTAACTAACTAGTTTGTTACACTGCAGCATTATGCAGTTATCACATGTGCCTCATTGCTTATCAGGCTGATATATGGCCAAAGGGTTATTTCAAGGTGACTGACATCAGAAAGCATGATACAGTAGGGCAATTGGAAGTGTAGTGAGTGTGAATGGCTTCAAAATCATTAATCTCCACACACACACACACACACACACACACACACACACACACACACACACACACACACACACACACACACACATTTGCCAGTACTGACATGAATAGGTTCATTGCTTCACAGGTTTGTAGTATTTGACTGTGCCAGAGGGCTGTACAAGGCTCCAGTGTGGCTCAGGGGTGTAATCCCTGGATTGGCCCAAACAGGTGGGTATTGTATTCACCATCCACTAATCTGGGATACTATTGTGGGTGGCCAGTGCTGTGCAATGCTTGCCATGTATGTGATCTATATTCCATAACATGAATAGTGTCTGGGTTGTGCACATGTCCCACATGCATGTTCTGTGATGTGTGGAGTGTATCTGGGTTCTCTGGGGCATGTTGTGAGAACAGATTGTTATCATCTGATGTAGTATTCCTCACCTCATCTGGTGAGAACTGGCTATGGAACTGAGGTCATGCCTGCACCTACATTGGCAGCATGATACAGGTATTCAGTGGAGTTAGTGGCATCTGTCCATACAAGGCATGTGTATAATGCATGGTATTCCCTTTGTGGTTACATTTGCAGATTCTACAGTTGTTGCAGGCCTCCAGTGGGGAACATAGCAAAGGACCACTGTAAGCAATTATTTGCCTATTGTAGGGATGGAACAGGGGATCATGTCCTTTTACTTGCTGGATAACACATAGTCAGGAGATATTACATATCACAGTACATTCTGATGTCAATGGCAGTGTTGTGGTGAACAGGGATGTAGCCCACTGCAATCACGCCATGGTTACTATCTGTGAGCAATATGCAGGGAACTACCAGTATAGTGGTTGTTGCCTAGTCAAGTGTGTTTGTGTATGAGACATGGGTGGAGAGTGTTCTCTGGGTAATACAAGGGTTGCCTATATTGTTCATGGATCCATAATGTCACATGTAGGGCTATCTATTGTCTACACCAGCCACTCTGCTGTTTGACATCTGTTGTCTTTGTAAGGTGGACATTGTGACATATAGTAGGTCCTCAAAATAAGAATTTAGCAAAACCCACCCACAATGAATCCTGTCATTACACAATCACAACAACCTCCACACAGGATACTGATGACAACCCCACACACACATTTACCAGTATTGAGATTCAAACCCCTACCTAGCTATGTATTACTACTACAGTGCAACAGATTTATTGCATGTGGCACGGAGCATATTGGATGGATGCTGTCCCAAGGTACTACTAAGGTGAGGAACATCAGCATCCCTTGTAAATACTGGCATTGGGTGATCTAGTTAGTGAGAGATCCCAAAAATAATTTCACCCTAATCACACATTTACAGTTCAAACCTCTATCTAATAACCTTTATGGACCATTATGTTACACATTTACCACAAACACCACTGACCTGACATGGTATAGGCTTCACAACAGATAATTGTAAGGTGGGTGATATCTGCAGGACTGCTAAAGTTAGGCTCGGAGATGTGTACTGGCTGTAAATATGGACAAAAACTTTGAGGTACACACATAAACACTTGCCACAGATGGGATTCAAATACATAGTTGTGTAGTTACTGCTACTACATTGTTCTGCATTTATGGCATGCACCACATAGCTTATATGGCTAGCCCTTCTCCAAAGGTATATTTCAAGGTAGATGACATCAGCAGGCTTGCTAAAGTAGGACAATGGAAAGTGTAGTGACTGTGAATGGTCTCAAAGACATTGATCCCTACACACACCAAGTTTCACAGTTGCCATGTCTGGGATTAGAGCTCCTACCTAACTAGTACATCACAGTATAGCATTACGCAGTCATAGCACACACCACAGAGCTTATAGGGCTAGCCTTTCTCCAAAGGTGTATTTCAAGGTGAATGACATCAGCAGCCTTGCTAAACAAGGGCAATGGGAGGTGTAATGACTGTGAATGGCCTCAAAAGCATTGATCTCTACACACAAACAGTTTCACAGCTGCCATGTCTGGAATTAGAACTCCTACCTAACTTGTACATCACATTACAGCATTATGCAATTACAGCATGTGCCACAGAGCTTATAGTGCTAACCCTTCTCCAAAGATGTATATCAAGGTGATTGACATCAGCAGCCTTGCTAAAGTAGGGCAATGGGCGGTATAGTAACTGTGAATGGCCTCAAACCCATTGACCCCTCCACACACACAGAGTTTCACAGTTGCCATGTTTGGGATTAGAACTCCTGCCTAACTAGTATATCGCACTATAGCATTACTCAGTTATTGCATGTGCCATAGAGCTTACAATGCTGAGTCTTGTCCAATGAGGTATTTCAACGTGACTGACATCAGCAGGCTTGCTAAAGTAGGGCAATGGAAGGTGTAGTGACTGTGAATGGCCTCAAAAGCATTGACCCCTCCACACACACACACACACACACACACACACACACACACACACACACACACACACACACACACACACACACACAGAGTACAGTTGTCATGTCAGGGTTAGAACTCCTACCTAACTAGTACATTACAGCATTATGCAGTTATTGCATGCACCACAAAGCTTATAGGGATAATCTTTATCCAAAGGGGTATTTCAAGGTCACTGACATCAGTGGGCTAGCTAAACTAGGGCAATGGGGAATGCAGTGAGTGCAGTGTGTGTGAATGGGACATAAACCATTCCTCTGGAAACACACACACAACACTCAGTCACACCCGACTTTACATTTGACAAGACTGTGTATACAACTGCTGGATGAATAATGACTTGTACTGTCATATTTAACAGTTATCACAAGCACCACAGACACTATAGTGCTGAGGGCTACCAGAAGCAAATATCTAAAGTGATAGACATTGGCACATCATGTAATATTGGCCAATTGGATGTGTGGTGGATGGGACAGGCATCATGATGGGAAGCTCTTTGTCACTGTCTGTCTCTCTCTTCCCCACATCTATGTTTGTGTATGTTTGGCCTATTATACTGTGTTGTCCTTGGATATATGTGTGTATTCTTGTCCGATGTGTGTGCAAAGCATGACTGGTGTGCAATGTGGAGTGTGTGCACAGACATCTGCGACTGACAGATATGTATAGTCCACTGGGCTTCATTTCTCTAAGTTGAGAGCATGCCCAGTATGACCTTCTGTATTGAATGTGTGAATCCATACCAGGTAGGTGGTACTCCAGTGCAGGTATTTGTGTTCTACACCTACAGCTAGCAACCTGTTTCTGCAGGATATCTGTAGATAGGTTGACAATATGGGGTCACAATGGGCAAAGGATAGTGGGATATTGTAACTAATTGTGTCTGTGCTGCTTCTGCTACATGGTTTTGGTGTTAGCAGAGATATTCAGATATATGTAGTGTTTTACACTGTGATGTATTATGTCATCAACTACTGACAGATATACTTATTTGCTCACAGTAATTTCCTGGGGAATACAAGATGAATGAAGCTGTGTCCAGTATTGTGGTCTGCAGCCTACATATTCTTGCACAATCATGCCATTCTGGAGGGGGAGCTGCAGGCACTTGCTGATGGGTCTGTGTAAATGGTCCAGTACCTTGGCACTGTGGTGCCTGAGGATCCCATGCTTGTACATCTATTGATGTGACAGAATGGCCATATCTTGCTGTGGCCATACCTCTCAGCTGTACAGATTCTCACAGGTTACCCAGAGCAGGGCTCATATATCTTGTCATTACCCCTTTACATTGTGGTTTACGAGCAGATTTGTAGCCACTCATTCCTGTGTTTGCAGACAGGGATAGTATGGGCACACATCACAGTTTCAGACTTCACACACTACATGGCATCCATGCTTCTACCCCCCCCCCCGTTATTCTATCCACTTCCTAACATTATGCAAGTGATATCTGATAGGTATCCCTATAGTTATCACTTCATCCTAGCAGTATTTAGGGGTTGGTCCACAGTTTATGCAGTAGGACATGGTGGACATGCTACTGGGATTTGTCGACATAGCCTTGCATTTGTGTTCTGTGGACTGTGCTATGTCGTTATTTGGGACTCCATGAGATAACACACATTGGCAGTACAGGTGGGACACAGGCCTTTGACAGAGGACTGTAGGGCATTTGGTAGTGAAGCAGGACATCTTTAGCAGGCCATTATATTCTGTCACTCCCACAGTCCCAGGCTGCAAGCCACTATATTCTCCTGGGGTGACAGGGTGGGTATGCAAGGTGTTAATGGCAATAGTTTCTGTCCTTATTAATCCATTGATGTGGATGCTGGCAGCATGCTGCTTACAGCTAGGGACACACCTGCATGGGACACCTCTTCAGCATGCTGCATTCTGTGGGTATTCCCATACAGAAGTGGGGGTCATATTGTACTCATTCCCAACAGCAGGGATATGACCTGTGAGGTACCTGTGGCTGATGGTGGGGTGAGCTGAGTGCATGTGTGCTATTGAAGCTACTTGCAGCTGACTCACAGATATACGTGGGGCATTCCCCTTATGCTGGCTTGTGCAGGGACATCAGCAGTTTCTCAGTACTTCATAACTGTGCCTTTTGTGGTCTTCCAGTGTTTGGCCAGACTACATCAGTATTCCATACTGCACAGACAACTAATGTGCTGCTAACCTGTATGTACAATTCCAAAGGTGTGTTCATTTGGCAGTAACATTTTATACACTCTCTGTCTAGGGTACTTCCACCTGTGTACTGTGTGTATGTCTGGGTCCACATTCATGCCATGTCCATCTTTCAGATGGTGGCAGATATTACATCTGAACAATTAGTATGGATTACTGCTGGATTGGGTCTTGCTGGGATGCATTGTGTTTGGCACTGCAGTTGTTAGAACTTGGCCCTGTCATCAACAGTACTGGCCATTGGCCACCGGGACAAAACCCTCCATGCCTACATGCCGACCACTTTCACACAATATATAGCACACAACAACCTAACACACAGAACCCTGCATATTGTACACGTGCAACAATCTATCCTGGTAATTTGGCCAGCTCAAGAAATCTGTCCTCCACTGTTATAATACCCACACGTACATGTTAATACATTTTTACATAGGATTGTAGGGGAGGGCACACATAAACATTTGCTATGACCATACTGGTATTTCAGGTACTCTGTTGGCTTCCATTTCATTCTGTATTCTGACCTATCATGCAGACTAGAGGCATATCAGTGTACTACAGTTCTTAGGTTTTATTGACCTACATTTCAATTTCAGACTTCTTACCCTTCAGAACTAACATCCCACTGCCTGACCTGTTGAAGTCTGTCTGTGTAGGTCTGGAGGGGGGGGCTGTTCTCCATTGCCATCAATCGGAGGCCTTAGCACAGCCTTTCATTGTGGTCATCTACACCTGTCCTGCTGGCTGAGACTGTTGTTGGGTATATGAGCCTCACTTACATGCATGTGTGTGTCCTATGGACACACATTTGGCCCACCACATGTCCTGCAGTGGGATTTGTCACCTTGTCTATTACTGCCTACTATGTTGACACCAGTATTTGTTATGGATTTCATGCTTTCCATATAGGTGTCTACTATCTGCTGCCATCCCATTCAGCCACCCAATTCCCTTGCATGCTCACATTCATACCATAGATACAAGTAGCAGAACATACTTCTCCATTCAGCAATTGATGGTGAGAGTGACTTACCTTGTGGCTGTGCCAGTACTGAGGATGGTGCTGGAGGGCTGACTATGTCCGATGCACATAGTACACTCCCTATACATGATTAAGCACAAGTAGTTTCATGTTTGACATCACTTTTACTGTATGTGTGAGTCAGTGAGAGGTGTCATTCCCTGGGTTCCTACCATGTCAGTGTATGTGCTATGTGTTGCCTCTTTACCAAAGCCTGGGCATACTGGGCATGCCTCCTTCTGCCTACATCAGGGACATCAGCAGTTTCTCAGTACTTCATAACTGTGCCTCGTAACTTGGCAGGCTCAAGTTGTTCCTCCGAGTCACTCTGTGCCTGCGCTGGCCTTGGCAATGGTGGGGGGGGGTTGTGTGGCCCTGCCCCATGCTGTTCCTACTGCAGCTGTTTCTGCAGGATCATATTGTGTAGCATGGCACATACAATGACAATTTGGGTATATGTAGCTGGAGAGTACTGCAAGGCTCCACCGGATATGTCCAGGCAACGGAACTGTGACTTGAGCATCCCAAACATACGCTCTGTTATGATTCTGGTCTGTGCGTGTGCCTCATTATGGAGTTCTTGTTTGGGTGTGTGTGTGCATTTCTGATGGGTGTCATCAGCCATGGCTCCAGTGCATAACCAGCATCCCCCACTAGGTGGCCATATGGGATGTCCCCATTGGCAAATCTCTGGTACAGCTGCTTCATATGCCAGATGTGGGAGTCGTGATAGCTTCCAGGGCTGCCAGCACACGCATTCATTATAATACCCTGCGCATCACACACAACTTGGCAGTTGATGGAGAGGAACCCCTTGCGGTTTATGTAGACCCTACCCCGCCCACCGGGTGGTGTTTTGATGTGTATGTGCATGCAGTCTATAGCACCCACTACCACAGGTTATTCTGCTATTTGGTGGAAGAGAAGCATATTGCTGGTCAATGCCTCATGGGTGTTGTGGAAATATATGTTCTCACCGGCATGTGCTGACATGGCTTCCAGGAACTGGTGAAATACCCTGGATGATGATGCCTGTGAGATCCCCATGATATCCCCAGTTGGCCTTTGGAAGGTACCTGTGACTGGTATTCCTAAGCCTACACATACCTTGGTATCCACTGGGAAGGGTTCCCCTCTGTTGGTTCTGTGTGTGAGATGTGGCCAGCATGGCTCAACAATTTGCTGTAGTAGGTCCCTGTCCGCCCTATAGCGCTCCAATATCTCCAGTTCATGTATCCCCTGGTAGGTTACCCTGGGTCTGTACACTCTTCTCCTTCTCCTCACTGTGGTTTGGTCATCAGCATTGTCATCATTTATCCATCCATTTTTTTGTGCTAACTCCCTTTACCCTGCAGGACTACCCAAACCAAAGTGAAACCCTCCCTATATTGCGTCCATTACTACATAGCTCCATCCAGTTTTGTATTTACCTGCATGAACTGCAGCTACTGATAGTTTTTCTTCCCTTTTTCACAGTACTCCCTCCTTCTTCTTGGCTCTACCCGCTCAGTTTGCCCTGTGGGCTCGCTCCACTCCCCTACCCTGCCCCCAAATCCCACTCGCTCCCACTACTCCTACATTTATTCTCACCCTGAACTCCCTCCCTCTCACCACCAAGCAATCCTCAAACACTTTTCCTCTGCCCCTTCCTTCAGCCTACCTGACTTTCACTACCACACCCCCTCCCTCCTCACTCACATTACCATCCAGCTATCATGCTCTCTCTTAACCCCAAAACCCTTATTTCCTCATCTATCTTCATCCTTCTTCTACTTCCTCTATACCATGCCACCTCCTATACCCACTTCCATCTACACCCCCCCTCTTCCTCCACACCCCCCCCACACAACACACTTCCACAACATCTCAGCCTCTTTAGTTCACCCCCACCCTATCCTCCTCTTAAAAGTAAAACTTTTCCCAATCACTACTAAATACTACAAACCTAAACCTGTTCTCTACCAGACTCTTCCATCTAAGTACAAACCAAAAAAAACTCATTCCTTTCCTCTTTTACCTTTGCTTAGCCAGTGACATGCACCTTAATCATGGACCAAACGTCTCTCCAACAACCCCCCCCCTAGCACCCACAATAAATCCACCAGTAAATATCTAAAATTCCTCAGCATCAATGCCCAAAGCTTAAAAAATAAATTAACCATATTTCATGCCTGGTTCAATCGCAACTCGCCTGACATTGTAGCTATCTCTGAAACCTGGCTAAAACCTCATATAAGTGACTCTGAATTCCTTTCCCCTGGATATCAATCACTTTGATCTGACCGCCTAAGTAGAAGAGGTAGTGGTGTAGTATTAATCTACTCCAACCAGCTGTCCTTATCTCCATATCCTAAACCCATCCCTTATTTCAATAATGCTGAACTTCTAACTGGCCTACTAAAAATAAATAACCATAAAAGCATTTGCTTCATTTCCCTCTATATTCCTCCAGGTAACATCACCAATACCCTGGAAGACATACTCTCCTGGGCCTCCTCAAATATTAAGCTAGAAACCTACATATTGGGAGATGTAAATATAGACTGGAACAAAATCGATAACCCCAATCCCACCATGTCAGTCAATCTATTTAACTGCACTCAACTTACTAACTCCATTACTAGGCCTAACAAAACCAATCCACCAGGCTCTATACTAGACTGGATCCTAGTATCTCATCCAAGTAAAGTCATAAAATTTGGTGTCGTTCCTGACTCTTTAGGAGACCACCTCCCTGCCTTCACCCATCGAGCTACCCTCACTTCCCCACGTTCCCATCAGTTCATCCACACTCGTAACCTCTCTAACTTTAATCCCACTACTTTCTCTGATTCCCTTAAGTATACTAACTGGAACCCCCTTAAAACTCTTCCATTAGACACTGCTGTCAACTTTTTCAATACAACATTCTTAAATGTCCTTAACTCCCTAGCTCCAATAAGAACAAAAAAAGTAAAAACTAAGACCGGCCCATGGCTTACCAAAAACACCAAAAAGATTATGCTACAAAGAGATAAATCCTGGAAAACATACCTCCAATACAAACAGCCAGAAATCTTACTTAAATATAAACAGCTGAGAAACCTGTTATCAAAGATAAAAAGTCTTACTACTTGAAAATACAAGTAAATTATGGAAAAAACCCCAAACAATTTTGGAACTCAATTAATTCCCTCCTTAGGCCAGGTACTAAAAACAACCCCTGTCCCGATTCCAGCAAATCTGACCTATCAATTACCTCAATATTCAATACCTTCTTCACCACTTCTATTGCTGAGCTAACCAAGACCTTTACCAACAATAATCCTCTACCCCAGCACACCCAATCTTCCTCTCCCTCCTCTCCCCCCCTACTTTCGAACTCAAACCCATCTCCAACCACCCAATAAAGAAACTCCTCTCTAAACTAAAGCATTGCTTCAATGCACCCGATGACATTCCTTCCTCATTCTTAAAAATAGCCTCCAAAGGTATTGCTCTCCCTATTAGCATCCTAATTAATAGATCCCTACTTGAAACATATGTTCCCAAACTATGGCATGCTGCTTATATTCTTCCACTTCACAAGGGTGGCAAAAACTGTAACGTCTCTAATTACCGCCCCATAGCCATCCTCTCCCCAATCTCCAAACTTCTTGAAAAACATCCACCTTCAGTTCTTGACATTCCTTACCAAACGCCAGCTACTCTCTCCTACCCAACACAGCTTCTGCCCAGGACACAGTACCAAAACCGCCCTTCTCTCCTTCTTACATACTGTCAATTTAGCCCGTGACTCTGGTAAAATAGTATCCTCAGTTCTGTTAGACTTATCTAAAGCTTTCGATACCATTTCCCATACCCACCTTCTAAATCATCTGTCTAATCTCAATCTCTCCCACAAAACACTTTCCTGGTTCTTCAGCTATCTTTCAGACAGGTCCCAGGCTGTAAAATGGGGCCAGAGCACCTCCACCTTCCTTCCTACCCCCACTGGAGTACCCCAAGGCTCCATACTTGGCCCAGTACTATTCAATATCTTTATTAACGATTTTCACAAAGCCATACCAAATACCAAAATTGTGCAATATGCTGACAATTCTACTTTGATCTGCTATGCCTCTACCTAACAGATCTCCAATCACTGACACAAACAGCCTTCTCAACCACCAAAAACTGGATGCTCCAAAATCACCTCTCACTAAATGCCAGCAAAACTAAAATCTTTCTATTCTCTCCTTCAAAAGCCTCCACTATTGATATAAATTCATTTCAAATAACCAGCCATAACAACTCCATTATAAAGGTTGTTCCCTCTGCCAAACTTCTTGGTGTCACTATTGATGAACACCTAAAATTTAACACTCACATCCAGCTAAACATAAAGAAAATCCATATAAAACTCGGCCTACTTTATAGAAACAACTACTTTCTCTCTCCTGCTACTAGACTAACTCTCACCACAACCTATCTCCTTCCCTCTCTACTGTATGGCACACCTCTGTTCACTAATTTATCCTCCACACACTCCTCCAAATTGGAAGTATGTTACAATAAAATCTCCAGATTTGCTATCAAAGCCAAATCCTCCTCTCATCACTGTTCCTCCCTTCACTCATTAAATTGGCTCAAACTCCCCAACCAACTTGACTTTCTCCAAATCACCAAAGTCCACAGATTACTGTTCCAACCTACTAAGTGCCCTGCACTTTCCAATATCCTACAACCATATACCCACCATAGAACCCTTAGATCTACCAACCAAAATTTAATCACCGTCCAAAAACCCAAGCGCCTAGCTGGTCATCTTCTGCTATCCTTCTTCTTAGCTAAAAAATGGAATGCCCTTCCCTCCTCACTGAGGACCTGTGACAGCCTTGAAAACTTTAAAACTCTTCTTCATTCCTTCCTTTATTTAAACAGGAAATGCAATTGTACTCTTCACCCCATACCTTTCAAGCTCTCCTCCACTTTGACTCCTGGCTAACCGTCTCACCTAGATAACCTCTCTCAAACATAGATTGTATAAATAACTAAACTGTAAAATCTAGCCACCAGGCTTTTTGCCTGTCTTTCTCACCTAAACAAAACAGTAATTGATTGTTTTCTTTTATGAATGCTATCTGTTGCTTGAAATACAACGTTTTCTTTGTTTTTACCTATTGTTTGTAATGCAAAGTTTTCTTTTATTGAATACTACCTGTTGTTTGTAATGCAAAGTTTCTTTATAATTATTCATGTAACTAAACTATGTATTGTGGAGCTTTTCTCCCCGGGCCTCCACTGAAAATGGGTTCCCTGAGCTCAGTGGACCTCCCCGGTCATCAAACTGGAATAAATACATAATAAATAAATCCTCACCACCCTCAGCCTCTTCCACATGTTGATTTATGAGAGTAAAATCAGCCCCTATCATTTTGTTGCTTTTGTTAGGTAAAATTTCCCCATTTGTGTACACCAGTGGTACAGAGTTTGTGGGAAAATTCATAGGGAAAGGTGTTTGCATAGTTTATAGTAGTGTGCTGGGCTGGGCTGCTGCCTGTGTATTGGCTGGTTCTGATACATTTTCACCTGCCAGCTATGCTAGTTCTCCTTGATTACCTTCCTACTGCTGTTATTCCTTCTCATTGCCTTCCTGTTTAAAGCCCGAGGCGCGCCTCGCAAACCCAGTGCTCAGATGTGAATGGAGCTGCTATTTCCTGTTTTTTTTTTTTTTTGTTTAAAACCTGGTGTGCAGTGTGCACACCCATTTAGGCAATGTAAAGACTGCTAGGCAGCTTCAGACATTCCCTCTTCCTTAGCTGTGCTTAGCTAAGGGCAAACACGGGGCACAGAGCTCCAATAAGCTTACAGCATGCATGACACACCCCCTTATGAAGTCATCTAGCTCTTAGGCTTGCACTGTGGTCTTACTGCACCTACACAGTTGGGTGCAAGATAGCACTGAGGGGAAATCTGTGATTCAGTATCATTGCCCTCATTTGTATAGGATTGACTGCTAATGTATGGTTACAAAACCGACACTCAGCCTTCCACCTTAGCAACCACTATTCCATGGTCTTGTTGTGTTATGCATGCCATTGACTATTATGGCAAAATTATGATTTTGGTTTAAAAGCTTATTTCCAGCTTTTTTTTTATTATTTTCGAGCCGATCCCGTTTGTGCACCACTGCCCTGCACTTAAACAGCTGAAATCGGCCAGCAAAAAAAAGTTAATTTTTATAATTTTGAAATTATTTTTCATGCCTATGGCCATATATTTGGCCTTTGGCATGCCTAACCCTTCTAATACATGCATTTGTACGAGCTGTCATGCCTCCGTTTTGTAGTTTGCAGAAATGCATTCAGCTACTGGCTGAATACACTTCTGCAGTCTACACTATTCCTGCATGGATGTCTGCCTACTTCCTGGATCGCTAATTCACCTCATTTGTATGGTTTTCACCATAAATGAGATAATTAGCATACAGAGGCTGTCCATGCAGGAATAGTGCAGGAGCTCACGTGCATGTCCTGGGAGCTTATTCCTGGATCGCACAGCAGCCATATTGCCTGCAGCAGCTCTTGCACTATTCCTGCACGCCGTGCAGAGCTTGCTGAATCCTGGGGATTGACTTTTATTTCAGTTTGAAGGTATGTATATTAATGAAAAACATATTTAGTTAGGCACACACAAAAGTATGTCAGGAGCAAAGAGCTACATTCAGCAATAATACATCACCTAAAACAGTTATACTGAAATGCCCAACAACATAAAACACATGAATATCAAACTGGTATACAAATATTATTCAAACAATGTGTATTTATAGTTAAAATTGATCACATCTATACAAAACATTAAAACAGTAACTGTTACACAATGTTTTGGTTTCCACATATTTGGAAATGATGTTCATATATCTTTATCTATATCTATATCTACATGGGTCACGTTCAGTTATTCAAAAGTTCTGATGAATGAAACATCATAACATTGGACTGTCAACATCAAATGTGCAGAATATCAAACAAATGGTTGCAGAAGCAAAATGCTGGCATTTGTATGTAGGAGATCATGGAACAGCAAGTGTAGGGATTTGCCTTTTCCTCACTTTTGTGCGATTTTGGAGTTTGGTATATATTATTGGCTCCCCTGCATTAAACATATGTTTTGTTTTTTTATGGTTTTCAGTGTTCTGACGGTAGATGTTTTGTCCTTCATGTTTTATTGTTTGAACGTGTGTAGTTTAATTAACTGAAACAGAATCATATATAATCACATAAAACAGTTATATTGAGATGGCTGAACTCAAATCAAACAGTGAGCAAAAGCTGATAAACAAGAACTCAGTAGCTGTATAAAAAATAAAAAATGAACTGGCAAAGTGGAGAATTAAAAGTATAAAACTTTTAATGAGCAATCCAACAACACTAAAACAATACAATAAAAAAGTTAATAACTAACTACAAGATAATAACTGGAAACTACAGATCCATAAGTCTCACTAGTCTTATATGTAAAGCCAAGAAAAGAATTATCATGGAGATGTTCAACAGAGATATAGTAAACCTCCAGACACTGGATTCAACCCAGTTTGATTTCGCCAAGGGCAGTTCATGCCTACTCAACCTGGTGGATTTCTTTGAGCAGGTCACCAAAGCAATGAATGAGAGCCAAAGTCGTTCACACTGCCTACGTTGAGCTGGCTAAAGCATTTGACACAATACCCCACTCAGGTATTGTTGACAAACTCAAGAGGTTAGGTACAAACCTGTATGTCACCCAGTGGATAGCCAACTGATCACAGACAGGACCTAGGAAGTTAGAATTGGGGAGTTCACCTCTACAAAGCAGCCAGTCACAAGTGGAGTCCCTCAGGGATGAGTCCTTGGACTGCTCCTTTTTGGCATTTACTTCTCAGAAGTCAAGGTTAATGTCAGTGGTCTCTGGCTGACTAAATTTGCAGATGATTGCAAATTAGGATCTGATATTGAATCTCACTGACACGCTGACACAAATGTTCTCCAGGAGGGGCTGACACAGACAAACAACTGGTGTCAGATCCATGAACTAAAACTAAATACCAAGAAATGCATAACAGTATCCTTTGGGAAGTCATCCATCCCTGGTAACTATCATATTGACAACACACCCCTCAGAGTTGACCCAGTAGTCAGGGATTTAGGGACAGACATAGATAGTACTCTAACCTTTGATCATCACATGTCTACAGTGGTGAGGAAATCATTCTATGTTGCATAACTTATAAACAAAGGTATGGCATCTAAGTCCAAGGAAGTCATTGTTCCACTGTATTCAGCATTCATCACACCTATCATTGAGTACAATGCCCCCTTTGGTATGTACCTAACCAGGCATAGCCAACAATTGGAACATCCACAGAGGTTCCTCTCTAAAAGAATACAGGGCGTAAGTAATATATCCTATGCAGACCACCTCAAGGCCCTATCCCTGTATTCTGTCTCCTACAGGCTTTTGAGGGGAGATCTATGCTTGGCATACAGGGCATTGTCAGACCCCACTCCAATGTACATCCTGCATATCCACAAAACAAATAGCACCAGAATTACCCATTCTAAAGATTTAAACATTGCTTGTGATATAAATAGGACCTGCTGGAGAGATAGGTCCGGATCCCAGAGAATACCTTGTCTATGGAACAGGCTCCCCATCCATTTGAAGCAGAGAATCTCCCTAATCAAATTCAAGTGCAACTTGGACAATTGGATGGGAAATCGGAAATTCATCCCTGGTTTGGCATCTATGTCTCTAATGGATAGAGGTAATCTGTAAATGGTTCATCTTCCAGCCCCGTGCTTACACTTATCAAGGGTAGCAAAACTTGTCAGAGATTTGGGATGCATAGCTAGGCTTAAAATGGCCATTGTGGTTGTTAGCCTAGTAAACACCTATGAATCTATGAACCTATAAGCACTTTCACACCTACTCAAAGTGCTTCATCAGATCTAATTAAAATACAGTTAACAAAGCATTTATATACTAAAGTTATCACCTCAAACCTCATGATCTCAGAGCCGGTTTTAAAGGGATATGCTCATTTATGCCTCTACCCCTTGTAGCTTGTAACAGCATAATCCACTTAGTCTCAAGACTCTCTGTATGAGTCCTTACATCACCAACCCTACTAGTTACATGGTACAGCTCCAAAACAAGAAATGTAAGCACATGCATACAATCTACACTTATAACATGTTTACCCAGAGCATTTTTAATATGTCCCTTGCTAATACTATAGAGGTGTTCCCTCATACAATTTCTTAGACAGCGATCAGTCTTACCCACATAGTAACATTGACAGTATTCACAGGTCACCAAATAAACAACTTCCCTGGTACCACAATCTGCATAGAAGTTAAACTTGAACGTATATCCTATATCAGTTTGTATAAAACAACTTCCTTCTTTAATATACTCACGTACATTATACCCTCTGCATGGATAAGTACCTTTCCTATCTGAGTTTTTCCTCGTCTCAGCATTTAGAGTTTTATAACATAACATCCTCTTGACTGAGGTACCATTTTTAAAAGAAAAATGGGGCTGCTCTCCACAAACAGCCTTGCATTTATCATCCGACATAAGCAACCTCCAGTGGTTCTTAATAATATCTCAAACCGAGTGCATATTATTAGAATATGTCAAGCACATCCTCATATGTCTGGCCCCAGCATCCTTATTCACACAAGTACGATTCACCTCACTGGAAACATATGATTTAGCTCTATTTGGTCTATCAGATAAAACCTCATCCTGCACTTGAGATATATCCAAGTCAGAATAGCCCCTTTGATGAAAGTCATTAGATAAAATATCAAAGGAAGCATGCATCTCACTGTCCCTCGTGTGAAGCACATCTAAAAAACTGAATTTTCATAACATTCTGCTTACAGTATCTAGGATACATACTGCGAGCATGAAGCATATTATTCTTCTTGCAAGATTTCCTGTGCATAAGTGTGTTAATACCATCAAGGGTCCTGGTGAGGCATACATCCAAAAATCAGTTCTAGAAGTTGAATACTTAAAACTGAATTTTAAAAAGCTTACTGTACCTTATAAATGCTCTATAAACTCACACAGAGAGTCTTGAGAACCAGCCCAGATAAAGAAAAGATCATCCACAAAACAGCCATAGTGCAAAACAGAGCTCAAAAATATATTCCTCTCACTAAACTAATTTAACTACTAAACTAATATATGTCTCTCACTGAGGTAATTTTTCATTTCCATTCTATACTACAAATTTTACACATTTTATATACTTTGTGACATTTTGTTGTATGTTTGTCTAATTACTTTATCACTTGTTTAACATCGTTGGAGCTTTTCTCACCAGGACTCCATTGAAAAAAGGCTCTTGGCCCAATGGACTATCCTGGTAAACAAACTGTAAAATAAAAATAAATAAATAAATAAATAAACACATACTCAGATTCCCAGTGTGTGAGCACCATGTTTCCATAACTATTTGTACACATAGTGCCCATAGCAACACCTACTTTCTGAATATAATACCTGTCAGTGAAAGAAAAAACATTAGATTTCAAAATAATATCAAGCAAAAAACGTAACAAATAAAGCTTCCTACTGGTGTAATCAGAATGCCAAGTTAAAAACAGTCTAACAAAGTCGATACCTAAGTCATTACAAATGTAGGTAAATAATGATACAATGTCCATACTAACCAACAAACAATCTTCAGTCGCATTATTACTGGACTGTTCAGATAACCTGCATAGAAAGTGCTTTGTACCCTTCAGAATCGTATCCACTCCATCAATGACAGGTTGTAACTGCTTCTCAACATAAATTGTTAGGGTCTCAGTAACCCAGCCTCTACCAGAGACTATAGGCCACATAGGTGGATTATCCAAGGACTTATGCACCTTGCAAAGTCCATACATCATTGGTATCAACAGTTGCTCAATCAAAAAAATTTCAGACAAACCATTATCAATAGTTCCTTCCATCAAAAGATCTTCAATGTAACTATTAACACTATCAACAATTTTAAAAACATCAGCTTTAGTACATTCAGGATAAGTGGTGACATCATTCAATATAACAAACATACTATTACGATAAGAAGGAGTGCCCATTACCACTGTCCCACCTCCGTTATTGGCCAGATGGATATACAAATCCTCCCGCGAAACAAGTTCACATAAAGTATCAAATTGTACCTTAGTCATATTTTGAAGCTCCTTCTTGTAGTTCTTATGATATAGTTCATAAATGTCATCTTCACATACCTTACTAAACGCCTCTATCAGTGGGGGATTTACAGGCACATAACAGCTAGGTATCTTAAATGGAAACGGTATCTGGTCATTATCCCCATACAAAAGTTTCAGAGAAATACTCCGAATGAACAACTTCAAATCCGGTAATACATTGTGCAAATTAAAACCTTTGGCAGGAATATAGGATTGACCAAAATTCAATACCTTTCTCTGTATGGACATAAGTTCTTCAGATGAAATATTAATTATCAAACCTTCAGAATCTTGCTGCATATTGCAGGACCCAGTTCCAACTGCCCTGCCAACTGTGCATGCTTGTATCCGAACCTGTCTCATTTCCTGTCTGCCCATTATCTCAGGTTCCAGAAGCTGGAGCTTTGAAAAGCAGCAAGAACAGGTTCAGATGCAAGCCTCTTCTGCCTTAATGACACTTAAACCTAACATTGTTTGAGGGTGGGGGACCACTACACACCAGGGAATAACTTTGTTATCTTGTAATCTAATGACACTTAAACCTAACATTGATTGGGACTGGGGGACAACTAGACACCAGGGCATAACTTTGTTATCATATAATCTAATGACACTTAAACCTAACATTGATTGGGGTGGGAGTACTTAGACTCCAGGAAATAACTATGTTATCTTATGTTTAATGACACTTAAAACTAACTGACTGGGGCTGAGGGAACCACAAGACACCAGGGAATAACTATGTTATCTAATGCCTTAACAAGACTTAACCTAGCATTGATCGGGGGTGGGGAACCATTAGACTCCAGGGAATAACTATGTCATCTCATGCCTTGACAGCACTTAAACATAATGGTTTTGTAGTAATGCTGAAGCATGTCAATAAATGGGCAGGTAGAGAATATACACTATGGCTGTAGTTAGTGTAGCTTGGTGAACAACGGTCAAAATGCACACAGTTATGGCCAGCTTTTTCTGTTGTGCAACAGTTTAGCTATAATTTTGTAGTCGGTGAAGTTTTTGGTAAGAACATACAACCACTAGTCATACTTCTGGCCATACTTTTGAAATGAACAGTACTGTAGCAAAAAATGTGGCTACAAGTAATTGTAGATAGATCTAACCATGTTTTACAAGTTCTATATTGTGCTGCAACAACCATACGTGCATTTGTCTGGATTTATTGATCATTTTGCTAGAACAGAGTAGGCCAATTTTAAGGTACTTTCGTAAGTAGCTGTCGAGATACACAGGACTGATAGAAAGTTCAGGTGGTCCAAGGTTACTGTGTATGACACCTAACAATAAAAAGCAGTGTGGTACACTTGTGATATTTGTATTGTGACAATTTGCTAGAAACACAGAAGAAGAAGAGAGAAAGAGAATGGAGAAGGAAGGAAGTTTAGAAGTGTTAGATGTTATGGAGCAACAGATTTATATGTTACAGTTACTGCAAGATGAGTGGGTATTTGTATGAGGTTCCTAATAATAAATTAATAGTATACAGTAAATGTAAAGGATGTTGATATTGAGGGTTGTATTCATAGTCTGGCAATTCACAGCTACATAGCAGTTAGTACTGGGGAGTGCCACTGCATGTATATTCAAATAAGGTAAGCGCAGGTTATTAGCACTGAATAATGAACAGTGAATGAGTTTTGAAAAACATGCCTACTTACGGCTAGGGTTACCATAATTCTTTGTATGTGAAAGAGGACATATTTTTTTCGTCCTCTTTCTACTCTTAGTTGAAGAGAATAAAAAAAAAAAAAAAAAAAAAAAAAAGCATCAAGCAGTTCTTCATTGAACAGAGCTCCATTTCTTGTCCAATAAAAAGAATAAGAGGGTACTCCACGACTATCGAAGCAAACCAGTCCACTGAATACATGTAAAAACAAAACTTTTATTTGGTAAGCACTTTCACGTCTCCACGGACGCTTCCTCAGACTTCAACTATTAAAATAACTCCCAATAACCATTTAAATATCAGTTCCACTGAGCTAATACCCAATGGATTTCTGCATACACAACCACATGACAAAACTGTCAAAAGACCAGATCCTGACACATTTGATTGTTATACAAACAATTTAAAACCTACGTAAATATGCAAAAGACATATAGTAAATATCATATCTTTAAAAATACATATATATGTTTGTTTTTATAAACACTCATATAAAATCACTTAAAATAACTTAAAATAACCTGCATTTATGAGGGTTATAAGAATATGTGTCTATTAATTATCTAAGGCAAAATATAAATAACTAGTAATGAGGAGTAGCGCTCCAAACTCTTATTCATCTAAAATATATAAATAGACACATTCAAAGAAGCTGACTAATAAATAAATAGAAAGGACACAGGTCAGTGTTGTAGTGGACGGTCAAGTAGAAAGGGCTTCAAGGAAACCCTATCATTTAAACCATGTCCTTTATCTGCTTGTAACCTAATTATCCACCTGTCTTCTTCCTCCTCTTTATAATTACTAACATTCCCCAGCCTTTTAGTAACATGCATAAGCTCCAAAACTAAAAACTTAAAGGCGTATGTTGTATCATATTGCAGAACATGTTTAGCTAGAGCATTCACCTCATTTTCTTTATTAATGGCGTATATATGCTCCCTTATTCTCTCTCTAAGAGTTCTATTCGTCTTGCCAATATAGAAACTACTACATTTCTGGCATAAAGCTAAATATACCACATTATGTGTCTTGCAATCAGCATAGTGATTAAATTCATATCTGATATGTGTATCCGGATGTTCAAAATAGTTTCTATTTAACACAAAACTGCATTGATTGCAGTTGTGACAAGAAAAAGTACCTTTTCTAGAAGAAAGTGAATTTCTAGGACCATTCTTCTCATAGCATAACATACTCTTCAGTGATTTGGTATTTTTATAGCAAAAATTAGGGTGGGATCCTGCTAGTTCCTTAATTTTCTTATCTAACTGCAGTATACATTTCTTGATTAGCTCATATACAAGCCAATCAAAGAAAAAACAAAGCGGAGAAAAAAATCCAAAATAGGGATGTCTGCTTTTTGAAAATTTTGCCATTTGTCCGGGTTTTAAAACCCGGACAAATTGTAGAAGTTTAAAAAACAACCCAGACAGGAGCCAGAAAAAGAGGAAGTGTCCGGGGAAACCTGAACGTATGGTAACCTTACTTACGGCAAAATCATAAAGTACCTAAAGAAAAGCATTAAGCACATATGAAGTACTATGTAAATGAAGTAGGCTTTGTATTACACCATATTCATTTGGAAATTGTGGATGGTCGTGGCTATGAGCTGACATGCTTAAAACACTTAAGGCAAAGGATTGACTGTGCAGCTTCTATATCAAGAGGGTTTTTCTGGAATAGGTGGTAGAGGAGGGGCACAATATTTTTGGTGGGAGATAGACCCCCCCCCTACTTTTTCAAATTGCTTTTATATAATGGGGTAGTTTGGGTAGAAGAGGTAACACGGTGTGGGAGAAAGAATAAGGGAAGATGGGCTGAAGAAGTGCTAACAGGACTCCCTGTCCTCAAAGTCTCATATGTTTCTACTGCCAGATAGTGGAGCAAAACCACCAAAAGTGCTGTGTCGCATACATATTTTTAAAGGAATACATTCTCATTTAATTTTTATGGTACATAAAAGGCATTTTGTAATAATCATTTTTAGTTTTTCATTAGTTATAACTGTTTATGGATGTGGTGAGAGAGGACATGCAGGTGGTTGGTGTGACAGAGCAGGAAGCAGAGGACAGGAAGAAATGGAAACAGGTGATCTGCTGTGGTGACCCCTAACGGGAACAGCCAAAAGAAGATGATGATTAGTTATAACTGTTACTGTTGCTGTATTTTGCCTTAACTATCTTTTTAGAAGTATTATACTTAACTGTCACTTATTTCTTTATTGTAGAAGTAGTACTATTTTTTGTTTTATTTATTTTTTTGGGGGGGGAGTGGAGTGGGGGTTGCATACATTAATATTCCTTCATATTCCTATGTGTGTGATGGCCAATTGTTAGGATAATAGGAAGTTACTAGGCTAATGGCCCTAGGGCCCTTACAAGCTTAGTCAAGTTTTTACTCTTATTTCACGATCATCATATATTGCCCCTGTCCAAGAGGGACACAGGTGGAACTGCTGGGCTGAATTTATGGTCACCCATCCAAACATCCAGATTATGTTTGAAGAAGGTCAACGAGGTGCTCTGTGTGACACAAATTGGAAGTCTGTTCCAAAGGTGTAGTAACCTCTGGGAGACAACTCTGTCTCTCCAGCAGGTTTTATTGTCACATACCAGGTTAAGGTCTTTAGCGCAAGTAACCCATGTACCATTTGACTTTCGGATATGAAGCATTTCCAGTAACGCAGGGTCAGAGATTTCCTTAGATGCAAAGCAGAGATCACCTCTGAGTAGTCTGTATGAAACAGAATAAAGTGACAGTGATTTCAGATGATCCCCACAGGACAGATTAAAGAAATAAAAAAATGCACTGCTCAGATTAAGTGTCTGTGAGGTACAAATACAGAGTCCAAAAATAAATGTGAAAACTTCAACAGACAACAACCATGGCCAGTGATAGAGACTCTAAAACTGTTTTATTCAACCGAACGCAGAGTAAAAATGTGCAAACACTTTCACATTCTTAATGAACGTTTCATCAAACATAAAACTGTTTCACATGTAACAAACTTTAAAAGAATATCTAGCCAATCTTTGACTATTATGTTACAACAGGATGTGGTCAAGAGTGATGACATTAATAATCATATAAACAAACAATAAATGGGTAGTCATGTATTTGAGATATAAAAGTCTCAATACAAGGTACTAACTGTTCTGTCACAAGACAACGGTACATAGTGATAGCTAAAAGAATCTATGAAAAGACAGTTATGCATATTCTCACTAAATAGAACATAATAGTCACTGTTAAAGATACACTATGATATAGTTCACAGTATCAAAAAGTAACACACAGCTCAAATACTGAGAAATGTAGCTAATAGATCATTGACATGATCGGGTCACTCCACGGCAAGTACAAATATGACACAGTCATTGTCCATGCTGGTGTGAACGACCTGAGACGTACCTCCCTGGACTACATGAAAAGAGACATAGAGGAGCTCTCTGATTATGTAGCCCAGGCAGGTATGACCCTAACCCTGAGCAGTATCCTTCCTTCACCAAGAATGATGCCACAATATAGAGACAAGATGATCAGCTTTAACAATTGGCTTAATGTCTGGTGTCATTCAAAGGGGATCCAGTGTCTGTCTGCCTGGGATGACATGCTTGACAAGCCACGCTGCTTCGCAAGGGACGGCTTGCACCTGTCACCCCTGGGATTCCGGATATTGGCTAAGGCTCTTGCCACCCCATAGTGTCTTTTTTAGGCAAGGCTCAAATTCTAAACCTACCACCCTAGAAAACAAAAATGGGAAGAAACTGAGGGTAATGCTGCTCAATGCCAGAAGTCTAAATCTGAAAATGCACGCACTCGAGGCCCTTCTCAGTATGGAGAACATCGATGTCTGTGCTGTAACTGAAACCTGGTTCAAGGCTCCTGAGAGCACCCCGGCACTATTAGGTTTTACCTCATATCATGCGTTCCGGCCCAAAACCCGGACCACACCACAAAAGGAGGGGGTGTATCCATATTCATAAAGGATACCCACACCTCCAGGTTGGTGGCAACGCACGAAGCTCCGGAAACCATCCAGGTGCAACTAACCATAGGCAAAACTGCTCTACAAATTGTAGCATGCTACAGGCCACCCTCTCAAACTCAGGAACCCCACACAGCCTTCCTGAAGACACTGGAGGGTATAAATGTATCGCCAAACACCATCATATTGGGTGACTTCAACTACCCAAATATAGACTGGGAACATTACTCAAGCCCTAACTTTCTAGCCCAACGGTTCCTGGAGTTCATAAATTCAAATGCCATGGAACAGCTAGTCACTGTTCCCACGAGAGGAGAAAATATACTAGATCTCATTGTCACAAACATGGGCACAAAATGCTCCACACCGGAAGTATATCCCTCATTGGTGAGATCTGATCATAAACTAATCTCACTGGAAATCCACATCCCGCCCCCACCCCAAACAAAAAAGACCATAGTGAAGAACTTCTCTAAAGCAAACTTCACACTACTCAAGACTGGTGTGGTATCCTTCAAGGCCCCTGAGCCAGAGGAAACCACAACCCAAGCTGCGGAAGCCCTTACAAATGCCTTCTATGAACACCTCCAGGACTGCATGGATCAGGCAATCCCAAATAAAACCAAGACTCTTTCCACTAAGGGCAAACGTCCAGTCTGGTGGACCCCAGCCATTAACAAACTTTACAATAAGAGGAGAAAGCTATTACATGATAGAACAAAATCCATAAAAGGGAAGTCACCCCTGATCATTATTAGTAAAAAGATACGAGCACTCATAAAATCAACTAAGGCCAATTTTGAGAGAAAAATTGCCATGGATTCAAAGGACAATCATAAGGCCTTTTTCAGCTATGTTAGGAACCTGGGTGGAAACTCCCAGATATGCTCAGAATTAGTCCAAAATGATACAAAAATCACTGAACCCACAGACATTGCCAACATACTGGCAGACAGGTTCAGTGCAAACTTCACCCCTCTCCCTAAAGGAGAGATAACTATCCCAGCCGAGTGTAGCCACCCGACATCTCAAATGCGCAGGTGAAAGCTGCTCTCTCTAAAGCTAAAACACAGCATCAATGGGACCGGATGGTGTCCCCGGCTGTGTGCTACACGAGCTAAATGAGGAATTAAACCCGCACATAAGGCAGCTGTTTAATCTCAGCCTTACCACAGGATACGTGCCCAAGGAGTGGCGACGGCAACTGTGGTCCCACTCCACAAAGGCGCCTCACGGACCCTGGTAATTACCGCCCATAAGCTTAACAAGTCTAGTCTGCAAAGCTATGGAGAGGATCATAATGGAGCT
Source organism: Protopterus annectens (assembly GCF_019279795.1). Lineage (NCBI taxonomy): Eukaryota > Metazoa > Chordata > Ceratodontiformes > Protopteridae > Protopterus > Protopterus annectens. The sequence continues at coordinate 601,395,092 of NC_056733.1, forward strand.
CATAAACAAAGATATAGGGGACTTGCAGACATTGGACCCGACCCAGTTTGGCTTTGTCAAGGGAAGATCATGCCTTTTGAACTTGGTTGACTTCTTCAAACAGTCACCAAGGCCATTGATGAGGGAAAGGCAGTCCATACAGCCTACCTTGACCTTGCAAAGGCTTTCGACACAATACCCCACTCGGGTATTGTAGAAAAACTTACCAGCTTAAATGTAAACCCATATGTCACAAGATGGGTTGCAAACTGGCTTAAGGACAGAACCCACAGGGTTAGAGTTGCTGGCGCTGTGTCAGACTCCAAGCCGGTCACAAGTGGTGTCCCACAGGGCTCGGTCCTTGGCCCCCTATTGTTTGGCATCTACTTCTCAGAAGTACAGGCCAACATGGGATTACTTTGGCTGACAAAGTTTGCAGACGACTGCAAACTGGGCGCCATAGTGGAAAGTGCATCGGACACGGATATCCTTCAGAAGGGACTCACGGAAACAGATAGCTGGTGCCAGAGCCATGGCCTGAAGTTAAACGCCAAAAAATGTATAGTCATACCCTTTGGGAAAAACAAGGTAACCCCAAGCTACCATATAGGTGGCAATCCACTAAGCACAGAAGAGGTTATCAGAGACCTGGGGACCCAGGTTGACAGTGGCCTTTCTTTTGACACTCACATTGCTAAAGTGGTTAGAAAGACCTTCTACATTGCCCACCTGATCATGAAGGGATTCACATCCAGATCTAGTGAGGTCATTGTTCCCCTGTACTCTTCACTTATCAGACCAATGATCGAGTACAATGCCCCATTCGGGATGTATCTCACCCGACATCTGCAGCAATTGGAGAGACCCCAAAAGTTCCTCACCAAAAGGATAAAGGGACTCCAAAATCTGTCATATGCTGCCAGATTGAAGAAACTCCAGCTCTATTCAGTCGCATACCGTCTGCTCAGAGGTGACATGTGCCTGACATACAAGGCCATGTCCAACCTGGAATTAATGGACATGCTCCACCTCAAAAATCCAAATCCACCAAAACCACTAGAGCAAGCGACTTAAACCTTAGCACGGATATAAATAGGACGTGCTGGAGGGATAGATTTATCACTCAGAGACTCCCTATGCTGTGGAATAAAATCCCGGTCCATGTGAGGCAGAGCACCTCGCTGACTCTGTTCAAGAGAAATCTAGACCTGTGGATGGGAGATCGTAGGTTTACCCCAGGAATCATCTCTGTGTCACTGCTGGACAGAGGCACAACAAACTAATGGGCACAGTATTTTTTCATATAAGGGGTGGCGTAAGCCACAAAAATTTGGGCTAGGCTTATAAATGCCTTAGGGCAGATAGCCTAGTATAAACCTATGAACCTATGAACCTATGAAACTATTCAATTATAAAGACTCACAAAGCTTCAACTGTGACTCAAATCTAAATGTATGGTTAACCAGTCATTGACACCAAACCATGAACTTGCAAAAACTCAGGAAACATCTCAGTTATATTTGTGCCCAAATGCATATACAATATAAATGCACTTCTTACTTGTGTACATGCACATAAATACACTGAATCCTATCAAACAAATCCATTATAAATCTCTGCTGCTACCCTTAAAGATAAAATTAAGATATCTCTTGCGTGTTCCTCCAGCAATGGTGGTTATAAGATAGGAAAATGCACAATTCACCCACGGGTGAAACCATTGCCATAAATAAAAATCATCTTCATCCTTCTTTTGATCTTCACCCCTCAGTTATCTGAACAAATGTCTTTGAAATATGTCTTCCATATCCTCAGTTACATTTTCCTCTTGCTTCTCTGGATCACCTCTCTCCTCCTCTGCTTCACTAAACACTTTTAAGGAATTGGCCTTCTCCACTACTCCGTACTTCTCTGCTGCCATGTTTTCCATGACATTCTCCCAGCTGCCACTGTACCAGGAGCAGGTGCTTGCACTCATCGGGCACATGTATCACCAGTGTTATAGCAATAGGGGAAGTTCCCTGATGCCCTAGCCACATTTTCAAAAGTAGTATAAATACCACCTTGTGTCTCCCCTCTGAAAAGATGTTACTAACCTTGTGGGACTAACCTGGACAATAAAAGAAAATAATTCCTTTACTCCCATCAGCTGCTTTACAAAGCATTCGTGGTCCAAATGGAGAGATGATAAAATCAGCAAGCAAAGGAAGGGTCCAAATGCAGAGATGATAGAATCAGCAAACAAAGGAGGGATCTGAATGGAGAGATGACCGAATCAGCATGCAAAGGAGGGGTCAGCGTGGAGAGATGATAAAATCAACAAGCAAAGGAGAGGAGTAGTATTACTGGAAATGAATTCATCCTGAAGTCTTGCTGAGTACCTTCATGAGTTGGACTCTGTTTTTGAAAAATCTCATGAAGATGACACTGATATATAGATTGCATTTTATGCAACATTAATCATGGACAGAAGTAGGTTAAAAATAAGAAGACAGCTGGGTGCACAAGTCCCAGAATAAAAAAGTGCCCAATCCTGTTATGTGCACTACTGTCAGGACTGGAAAAAAATGACCGTGTAGAATCCTCTAAACATGGAAACATTCCAACAATGAGGCCAGGCCAGGCTCGGGGGGGGGGGGTGACCCTCATGTTGGAGAAGGAAGTAGTAGTCCACAAAAAACACAAAAACTGACAGATCAAAAAATCCATAAAGGTGATAGTGTGGAGTATTAAGGATAAGAAAGGCATAATGTATTGCTATTATTATGCAAGAAGCCCAGAATTTCCAGATAGAAGATATTCAAAAAGATTTAGAGAAAAATTAGAGGAAAGAAAAATACTTGTACCACAAAAAACTGTTAAAAGCTTCAGATGCAACTTTGTGCTCACAAATACAACAGATCCATGAAAAAATGCTATATAGACCAATAAACTTTGGGCTGTTTGGAAAAAGAAGCACCAGAGGAAGTTCAAAAATATGAAGAACAAAACCTAGAGATTTTTGAAAAGTATGAAAAAGAAACATGGACATGGGGAAAAGATCTGATGTGGTGCAATATTTATGCAAAGGAGAAAGCCAAACTAATCAATGCAAAAAAAGCAGCTCCAAAGATATTGGAAGAGAAATGCAGGCAAAGGCACCCAGATATGAAAATGTTCACAGTACAAAAAATAAGATCACATAGGGAGAATATAGAACTGAAGATTAATAAGTAGAAGTTAAACAAATAGAAGCTGGAGTTATAGAATATCTGCAAAGTGAAAAAAATAGTATGAAAAGTCCAACACACATTATGTCAGAGTATGATGAAACAATAAACCCCAAAGTAAGGAGAAACAGGTGGAGTGAGACATACGAGGAAAAAATATAGACATGGGAAAAAATTTGATTTAATATGATGCAATGTTTATACAAAGTAGAAAATTAAATTAATCAATATAAAAAGCAGCACCAAAGATATTTGAAGAGAAATATAGGCAAAGGCAACTGGGTATGGAAAATTTCACAATACAAAAAAATAAGAAAACAAAGGGGGAAAGTAGAAAAGAGGATAAGTAATAGAGAAGTTAAGGAAATAGAAACCAAAGTCATAGATTACCTGTGAAGTTAAGGATTTATTTTAGAAAATCCAACTCTTGTAATGTCACAGCATGATGAAACAATGAGTCCCCAAGTTAAGGAGAAACAGATGGAATGGAAAGTATCTGATCACTTGCCACATGAAGATAGTCTGAAGCCTTCAACAGGAAATCAGTACAAGAGTTCATTTGGAGATGCACAGCAAGGGAAGGAGCAGGAAACACTGGCAACTCTGATGCTGTCAATATTGTTGAGTAATAGGCCAGTAAGTTCCCACATGAAAAAGCAATGAATAATGCAGGATGCAGCCAAAGAGAATATGTCAGAGGAGCATGTTCTGGAACTTTCTCAACAGTGCCCACAGGAAACAGAGAACAAAGAATGTGCTCTCAGTTTAGAATAAAATGATCTGATGGAAGAGTTGTTTGATTTAATAGAGATGCATAGACAATATATTAAGACTGATGAAAGAAATAGATTATAGAAAGTCAATAACACCCAAAACAGTATAAGCCTGATAAAACAAATGAACACAGTAATCAACACTATTAATAGGAATTCATGTGATATAACAGAAGTAAATGGGATATACTAATGTGCAACTAAATTAATAACAGATGAAGTCTTCCCACAAAAACACAGAGAAATAAGGGAAAGGAAGGGAAAACATCAAATGCCGACATAGAAGCATCAAATAGAGAAAACTATAAAGCAATTAAGACAACAAGTGTCAGTGTTAGAAGAATATACAAGAGGGAACAGATCAACAACAATACTTGGAAAACAGACATGATAAAAGCAACATGCAGTATCAGGACAGACCAGCATCTATCTTACACTAATGCAAATGATAAACTAAACATATCAGCACAAGTAAAGTAAATATTGGAAGTAAATATTGTGGGAAGAAATATCCAGGGAATTTTTATGGCTGGGCTTGTATAAGCCCTTGGGCCGATAGCCTAGTACCAACCTATGAACCTATAACAAGCAGAAAAACTTATAAGATATGCAGATAAAAATAAAAGAAAAGTACAAAATAAGCAATTCATTAATGACCCAAAACATTTTTATAAAGAATTAGGAAACAAAGCAAAAGGAATAGAAGCACCACCAAAAAAGATGAAATAGACACATTTTGGAGAAATATGGAGGTCTATGAAGACCCTGCGGAACATAACAAAGATGCTAAATGGATAGGAGAAGTAAAGGAAACAGTAAGAAGTTTAAATGTACAGGATATGAAATAGGGTTAAGTAACAACCAAAGTAATTGAAACAAAATTAAGAAAAGCTCTTAAATGGAAAACCCCATGTCCAGATGCAGTACCTAACTTCTGGCTAAAAGTATTAACATCTTTACACAAAGATTTAGCCCTGAGTAAGAACTACTTATACGCTCATCCTGAACAGACACCAACCTGGTTAACAAAAGGAAAAATGATACTCCTTCTTAAGAGTGAACCTCCAAACTGTCCTAAAACATGTAGACCAATAACTTGCCTTCCAATAATGTATAAACCATATACTGGACTTGATGCCAATATAGTTTATAGTCATTTAGAAGAAAACTCAATTTTGGCAATAGAGCAAAAGGGCAACAAAAGAATGTCATATAGAAAAAAATTATAATTTATTGTTAAATAAAATCATAATGGAAAATTGTAAAAAATGGATTATCTACGTATAGCATGGATAGATTACAAAAAAGCATTTGACAGCATCCCACATTCATGGATAAAGGAGTGCTTACAGATGTATAAGATACCCCTACATTGAGCAATTACATCACAATGACATGAAACAGTGGCAAACTACTTTGCATCTAAGCCATAATGAAGGACAAATTATTATCCTAGGAACAAAAATATAAAGGGGATATTCTAGGGTGACTCTGTCACTGCTGCTCTTTTGCCTTGCCCTTAACCCATTAAGCTCTCTACTTAACAGATTAAGTCATGGTTATAATTTTGCTCCCAGAAAAAAAATTAAAAAGACTTCTCATCTTTTTGTGGATGATTTAAAACTGCAAAGTTCATTAGATGACAAACTGAAAATACAACTGCAAGTTGTCAAAACTTTCTCAGATGATGTAAGAATGTCATTTGGTCTTGATACATTTCAAAAGCAACATTTCAAGCAGGAAAGCTACAGCACCAAAAAAATGTGAGTCTGGGACAGGAATGTAAATTTTAGAAGACTAAAATTAATATTGAAAACAGCCCTGACATCTAGGAACAAAGTCCAAGCTATGAACCAATTTGCTCTTCTTGTTCTAACTTACAGTTTTGGCATGATTTACTGGCCTCAAAAGGTATTGGATCAGTTGAACAGGAAAACAAGAGAAATGCTTCACACTTATCAAATGAGATATAAAAATCAGTGTATACCAGGACTATATATTCCTGATTCTGAAGGAGGTATGGGGCCTCTAGACACTGATTACTTGTACACATCTTCAATTGTAGGACTGCATACATATCTACTGACTTCACCAGATCCAAACATAGTAAAAGTTTTAAAGCACAAGGTGAACAACTCTAAGATAACTCCCCTGATTATTTTAGTAGAAACATATCTGTGTCAAGCAGGAATGGAAATCAAACCAGAAGTAGAAAAAATTAGGCAACAACTGCATGTATCAAAAAACATAAGCAAGAATATAAATAGAAGGATCAGATGAGAAGGCAAGAAATGTGTGCAACTACAGAAAACTCATGGAACAACTTCATGTTAATCAGGACATGACATAGAAATGGTTAAGGAGAGGTGAATTTAAACCAAAAGATGAAAGGTTAATATTGGTGGCCCAGGATAGCAGACTATGTACCCATTGATTTACAAAGTCCATTAAACCTGTGGGAGAAACAGACAAATGCAGTTTCTGTAAAACAGAACTGGAAACAAGTCACATATCTTGTTGGGTGTGATACTCAATAGCAGAGGGCCTGTATACTGAAAGGCATAATAATGTGGCAAGACTGTTGATAGGAGATTGTTCAAACATTACAATACTGAAGTAGATGAGAAGCATTGGAAACATGAGCCATACAGCATTATAGAGAATGATTAATTTTATATCACATGGGATTACCCAATGATAAAAGTTCAAAAACTAGATGTGGGAAAATCAGATATAGTAGTCTGTGAAAACAAGACAAATGATCATTGAAATTACTACATCCAGTGATTACAGTGTCTTATATACGAGAGGTGCAAAGTTATAAGATACCAGGATTTGCAGGCAGATATGAGGGCAATGGGGAAGAAGGATACCCAGACAATTCCAATAGTAGTAGGGGTAATGCGTTTCATAAAAAAGAATCTAAAGTTGTATTTAGATATGCTACCGATATACGTAACTCTGTATGAACTGCAGAAGTTCTCAGTTCTGGGCACATTGCGGGTGTGGTGAAGAACAATTTTGGCTAACATCAAAGACTGAAACAATACTAATTTCATGAACTTTAAACATACTATGATTTAGGAATGGGGACCATTCCAGTCATGGTATTAGAAACCCAAAAGATTTGGAAAAATTAGACAAACTAAGTTGTTTTTTTTTTTTTTTTTTTTTTTTACTTTCTATGCTAGTTTGCTTCAGATTAAAAGTGTTTTCAGAAAAGAGAGTGGATCAATTTAGTATTCCTGTCACGCATGTAAAAAGCATTTAACACAGCATACCCCTTTGTATCGAAAGATGCAGTAAATGTGTTTCATCAAGATGTATACAATGAGTATATTAGCACATGAAAAACAGCAAATTGCTAACTGAGTGATTCTTTTTTCTGAAGTGCGACAAGCCAGATGCTACACACACACACACACACACACACACACACACACACACACACACACACACACACACACACCACTAAATTTGCCCCCTTCTTCTAAATCTCATTTAACCCTAACTCAGACACATACATACACATGAACACAAAACATTGAATAAATCCCCTTCCCCAGATCTCATTCTAAACTTAACTCACACACACACACACACACACACACACACACACACACACACACACGCACACACACACACACGCACACACACACGCACGCACGCACACGCACGCACACACACACACACACACGCACACACACACACACACACACACACACACACACACACACACACACACACACACACACACACACACACGCACACATGCACACACACGCACACACACACACACACACACACACACACACACACACACACACACACACACACACACACACACACACACAGTTTCTCTTACTCTGTCGCACACAGACACTCTGATACTCTGGTCAATAGAAGTGAGCCAATCCATATGTTATGCACCCACACACAAGCACACAAGCGCACACACACACACACACACACACACACGCACACACACACACACACACACACACACACACACACACACACACACACACACACACATAGTTTTTACTCTCTCACACATAGGTACGCTGATACTTCAGTCAACAGACTTTACAAGGAGTTCCAAAATAAAATTCCCTAGTTATTTACACAGTGGCCATTAACTAATTATACCTAAGGCGCATCCAAAATAACTATATGTTTTTGCAAATATTTAAATATTATAAACTCAGTTTAGTCAATGCATAAATAATAATATGTTCATAGGTTGGTACTAGGCTAATGGCTCTGGAGCCTTTACAAGCCTAGCCATAAAATTACCCTAGCATAGTGCCACCTGACCTTAGTTTCTAGTGCCACTGTCGAGTTGAGCCACTGGAGTTATTCCCGGGGTGAATTTTCTGTTTCCCATCCACTCAACAAGATTTCTCTAAAGAGGGTCAGCGAATTACTCTGCTTGACATGTATGGGAAGTCTATTCCATAGCATGGGCAATCTCTGGGTTATGAACCTGTCCATCCAGCATCTTCTATTAATTGTAGTAATGAGGTTGGGGTCTCTGGAGCATGTGGTGCAGAGGGATTGAGATTTCTTTAAATGTAGCATTTCTAACAGAGCTGGGTCAGACATGGCTTTATGATATGAGACAGAGAATAGTTGGAGTTTTTTGAGTCTGTCCATATAGGACAAGTGTTTAAGGCCTAGGATCCTCTTTGTGAGGTACTTTTGTGGCCTCTCCAGTTGTTGCAGGTGTCTAGTGAGGTACATGCCAAATGGAGCATTGTACTCGATGATTGGCCTAATGAGGGAAGAGTAGAGGGAGACCGTGACCTCTTTCTTCCTGGATGCAAAACCCTTATTAATGAGATGTGCCACATAGAAGAACTTTCTGACCACAGTGGCCATGTGGTGATCAAAAGAGAGGTCGCTATCAACCTGTGTTCCCAGATCTCTTATAACACCTTCTGTGTTCAGTGGACTACCATCAATGTGGTAATTCATGGGAACCAGGTTTTTCCTAAAGGAGATGATGACACATTTTTGGCATTTAGCTTAAGGACATGGTTCTGACACCAGTTGTTGGTCTCAATGAGGCCATTCTGTAGGACGTCAACATCACTTGGAGAGTTAATAATAGCTCCCAACTTGCACTCATCTGTGAACTTTGTCCCTTCATGTTGGTTTGGATTTCAGAGAAGTAGATACCAAACAGGAAAGGACCCAGGACTGAACCCTGTGGGACTCCATTCGTGACTAGTCAGCAGTCTGACTTGGAGTCAGCTACTTTCACACTGTGGGTTCTATCTGTGAGCCAGTTTGCAACCCACCTAGTGATATAGGGGTTGATGCCTAACTTAGTGAGTTTTTCTATGATTCCTAAGTGGGGAATGGTATCAAAAGCCTTGGTCAGATCAAGGTAGGCTGTATGAACCACATTGCCTTAATTCATAGCTCTGGTGACTGACTCAAAGAAGTCGACCAAGTTGAGCAGGCATGATCTACTCTTTACAAAACCAAACTGTGTGGGATCCAGAGTTTGGAGATTACCTATGTTCTTGTTTATTAGGTACATGATGATGCATTCCATAGCTTTGCATATCAGACTTGTCAGGCTAATGGGGCAATAGTTCCCAGGATCTGTAGTTGCTCCTCCTTTGTGGAGAGGGATGACTGTAGCAGTGCGCCATTCAGTAGGGATAAAGCCTGAGGTGAGGCTGTGACTGAACAGGGTACACAGGTGAGGTGCCAGTTCACGCTGTAGTTCATGTAGAACACAGCCAGAGATATTGTCAGGTCCCATAGAAGCTATATTCTTGGCCTTGGACAGTGCTGTTTCTACCTGTGCAGCGGTAATACTGGGTGCTTGGCAATCTACTGGTATTGTGATTGGTCCTTTGGAGGGGAGAGGGGTAAAGATGGCACTGAATCTGTTGACTAGTATACTGGCAATATCTGTTGGGTCGGTATAGGAGGTACCATTGTGCAGTATCTCAGAGCAAATCTGGGTATTGCCGTGGAGATTTTTTACATAACTATAGAAGGCCTTGTAGTTGTCTTTACTATCTGCTGCAATTCTGTTTTCATAGCTAGCTTTAAAAGATTTGATGAGGGATCTCAACTTTTTGTTGAGGTTGGTAAGGGAGTTTTTCCAGTCTTGGGACTTTACCTTATTCTGCATCAGTTTCCTCCTTCTGTTATAGAGTTTGTTTATGGCAGGGGACCACCAGATTGGTTTCCTTTTTTTTTGGAGGAGAGCCTTGGTTTGATTGGGAATGGCAAGATCCAGGCATTTGTGTATGTGTTCGTACAGTGCATTGGTGTATGATTTGGTGGTCATGCAACTATTCTCCAGTTGCATGGGTGCCATGAAGTTAGCCACCTCTGTTTTTAGGAGGCCAAAGTTATCTTTGGAGAAGTTTTTCATGGTGGTTATCTTTGCGGGGAGGGGGGGGGTTGTGGATTTCCAAGGTGATTAGTTTGTGGTTGGATCTAACCAGGGAGGAGCTGACTACTGGTGTAGAGCAACGGTCACCCATGTTAGTAATGACCAGGTCAAGGATGTTGCTACCTCTAGTGCGGGTAAGAATGAGCTGTTCTAGGGCATTGGAAATAATGAACTCCAGGAAATGTTGGGCAAGTGTACTGGTATATGAGTAGTTTTCTCAGTTAATGGAGGGGTAGTTGAAGTCGCCTAGTAAGAGAGTGCTAGGTTTGACCCTAATATTCTCCAGAGTGCTTAGGGACATAGAATGTGAGTCTTGAGACATTGTAGGGGACCTATAGCAGGCTACGACCTGAATTGCTGTCTTATCCAACGTTAGCTGCACCTGAAGTATCTCTGATGTGTTATGTTGGGCTACCAGTCTGGAGGTGTGTGAATCCTTTATGAATATGGAAACACCACTGTCTTTGGAGCTTCGGTCCAAGTTCTGGGGCCGAACAGTGTGGAATGGGTTATAGGCTGGTAGTGCAGGGGTGCTTTCTGCTGCCTTGAACCAGGTCTCTGTTGCAGCACAAATGTCGATGTTCTCCATTTTAAGGAGTGCTTTGAGTGAGTGCATTTTGAGATTTAGACGTCTAGTGTTGACTAGCATGACCCTCAGACTGCATTTGTTTGTAGCTGTTATGGTGGTAATTTGGTCTTTGGGTAGTCCTTGCTAGAAAAACCTTGGACATAAATGATATCTCTCATCTAGTATTATATTGGGATTTAATGGCTAGGCTTGTAAAAACCATCAGGCCAATAGCCTGTTAACATCCTATGAATCAATGAACCTATAAATCAGAAAGGCTTATGCAAGCTGGGGAGCATGCATGTGAGGGTATGCTGGTCACAGTGAGCCTTTCTAAATCCCAGGACTTCTCTTCTGTTTTGAATATCTGGAATGCCTCGTAAGTCTGTTGTCCTCGTTTTTTTATATCCTGGTCCCTTAGGTGTTTCAAATAGCAATTCATTTTATTCAGCATTTTGTTTAAGGTCTCATAAAGCTGTTTCAAACTCTTTCCTGCATACTGTATTGATAGGAATCTATGTATGTATTCATGAATTCATGTTTCAAAAACAGAATTATTTTTGTATTTTTCCATACACACACACACACACACACACATATATATATATATATATATATATATATATATATATATATATAAATATATATATATATATATATATATATAAATATATATATATATATATATATATATATATATATATATATTTGTGCATGGCAGCTTGATCCATGAAGTGCCACAATAAATGCTACAGACCTTTCATAGTTCAGTAGATGAAATTTATTTTCAGCCATGCCCAAAACATGCTGCCTAAAAGGATATTCTATGTTATAAAAAGGTATAAAACTATTATCGTATTTTGACATTATGTTTTCTAATTCCATAATAAGCTAAAAGACTGAATGCTTCATATTCTCAAAAAAAGAAAGAAAACGTTATGAAAACTTCTCCCCAGTACAATTCTCAGAAGCCCTAAAATCCTGTGACTGGGCTCCTATAAAAACCCTTCCCCTGGATATTGCAGTAGAATACTTTAATGCCAAATTCCTAGGGATTTTAAACCAACTAGCCCCACTGAAAACAATGAGATTGTGAAGTCACCCTGCTCCCTGGTTAAACAAAGCCACTAAAATCTTACTCAAGACTAGAGACAAAGCTTGGTTAACTTGGCAAAAACACAAAACTCCCGAAACTAGACAAAGCTTTGCTGAGCTCCGAAATAAAGCAAAAAAAAACAGGTCAGGTTGGACAAGATAAACCACTATATTTCCCTACAAAGGAAACATAACAACAACCCACAGAAATTCTAGGCTGCAGTGAACAACATTCTCCAGCCTGGAAAAGTCACCAAACCACCCCCAGATATCAAAGGTATTGATTCACATATAGCCTCTAGTTTCAATAACTACTTTACCTCTTCAATACTGAACCTGGTAAGTGCAATATCACCCACAACCCTACCTCAACCCTTAAACTACCAGACTAACTCCACCCCCTTCACACTCACCCCAGTACCAACATCTACCATTCAAAATCTCTTAGCTAAACTCAAACCTACCACCCTAGCTGCCAACAGTCTTCCAGTTAAATACCTACAAATTGCATCCAAGGCCATCGTCTACCCCGTCTCCCTACTTATTAACAGATCTATCACCCTACATACTATTCCTTCATTATGGAAAACCTCATATATCATCCCCCTCCACAAGGGAGGTCCATCTACTGACCTTTCCAACTACCATCCCATTGCAATCCTATCACCTCTCTCAAAAATTCTAAAAAAATGTATCCACCACCAACTCCTTACCCTCCTGCTAACCAACAACCTTCTAACTAAAACCCAACATGAATTTAGACCTTCCCATAGCACAAACACTGCCCTAATAAACTTTTCCAATACCATTAACTCGCACAGAAACCAAGGAAAGCTGGTCTCTGCCACCTTCTTAGACCTATCCAAGGCATTTGATACAGTTTCCCATAACAAACTCCTCACCTGTCTAGCAGAACTCAACCTTGATGACCCCACTCTACAATGGTTTAACAGTTACCTAAACAACTGGTCACAGTCTGTAAAATGGGGCAACTCCCTATCCCCCCCCACTCCCTGTCACATGTGGTGTCCCACAAGGTTCAATCCTTGGCGCCCTGCTCTTCAACATATTTACAAATAATCTCCACCTAGCTACCACTAAAGCCAACATTGTCCAGTATGCGGATGACACTATCCTAATCTGCTCAGCAACAAACATCCAATTACTTCAAAGTAAAGCCCAAGAATCCTTCACTGAGGTAGAGAACTGGCTAAACAACTACCAACTAATACTAAACCCCAAAAAACACAGCTAATACTATTCCACCCAACCAAATGCTGCAACGCCACCTTTACCATCATGTCTACCAATGGCACCCTCATCACTCCAGTAACTGAGGCTAATCTCTTAGGCATCACTATTGATCACCATTTTAAATACAACAAGCACATATCCCAAACTATCTCTAAAGTCCATAAAAAACTAGGTTTCCTATATCATTGCAAACTATTCCTAACCCCTGAGACTAGAACAACAATAGCCAGAACTCATCTCTTATCAACACTACTTTATGCCTCTCCAATTCTCACCAATATTAACAAAAGCAACCTGAATAAACTCTCTACATGTTACAATAAAATAGCTAGGTTCACTGCCAATAATAGAGCACATTCCCACCAATGCCTATCCCCAACTAAACTGCACTGGTTAGAATTTCCAAACCTCCTACGCTACCACCAACTGATCATAGCTCATCAAATTCTCTTCCATCCGGGGAAGTGCCCTGCCCTTGCCGACATGCTAAACTTTCACAACCCTAAAAGGGAGCTACGTTCATGTATCAAAAACCTGATTGAAGTTAATCCATGCAATAACAGTTCTGGGGAGGTCTTATTCTCCCATGATGTTGCCAAAGCATGGAACACCCTCCCACCTGAACTCAGGCTACAAAGTCACACAGGCACCTTTAAAGGCCTTCTTAAATTACACCTCAATACTAACCCTCTCTGCAACTGCAAAGACCCCCCTTGAAGACGCACTTTTCCATATGTAAGTGACCCGTTGAAGCCTTTAATGCATACACTATACTCTCACCTGAAATATACTTTTTGTATATATTGTAAATAATGGTACTACTCCTGAGTATCTTATTGTTCTACAGAATTGTTTTTTGTACTTCATTGTTTCCTCTTATCTCGTATGCCAGTGTTATTGTTATCTAAAGCATGTATGCACACTGTTATTTCTTTGGAGCTTTTCTCCCCAGAACTCCACTGAAAAAGGACACATGATGTCCAGTTGGACTTATCCTGGTAAAATAAATGTTAAATAAATAAATAAGTATTTGTAATAAGATATAAAATAATTCTGGGACAAAGAAATGCTATATATACATTTCTACACACATTGACTGATGATCAGATTAGTACAGGGCTGGTGCAAAGCATGTACAACTACATTAAAATGCGGCAGGTAGAAATCATGAGTGGCTGAGGAGAAAGCCCATGGTTTAGTCTGGCACTTAGTATGGAGGACTAAAGCTCTGGCTTGTTAAAGCCCATGGTTTAGTCAGGCACATAGCATGGATGACTAAAGCTCTGTCTCATTAAAGCTCATGGTTTAATCTGGCACATAGCATGGATGACTAAAGTTCTGGCTCATTAAAGCCCATGGTTTGGTCTGACACATAGCATGGATGACTAAAGCTCTGGCTCATTAAAGCCCATGGTTTAGTCTGATCCATACCATGGATGACTAAAGCTCTGACTTGTTAAAACCCATGATTTAGTCTGGCACTTAGTATGGAGGACTAAAGCTCTGACTTGTTAAAGCCCTTGGTTTAGTCTGGCACATAGCATGGATGACTAAAGCTGTGACTTGTTAAAGCCCATGGTTTGGTCTGGCACACAGCATGGATGACTAAAGCTCTGACTCATTAAAGTCAATGTTTAGTCTGGAACATAGCACGGATGACTAAAGCTCTGACTTGTTAAAGCCCATGGTTTAGTCTGGCACTTAGTATGGAGGACTAAAGCTCTGACTTGTTAAAGCCCATGGTTTGGTCTGGCAAATAGCATGGATGACTAAAGCTCTGACTTGTTAAAGCCCATAGTTTGGTCTGGCACATAGCATGGATGACGAAAGCTCTGACTTGTTAAAGCCCATGGTTTAGTCTGGCACATAGCATAGATGACTAAAGGTCTGACTTGTTAAAGCCCATGGTTTAGTCTGGCACTTAGTATGGAGGACTAAAGCTCTGACTTGTTAAAGCCCATGGTTTGGTCTGGCAAATAGCATGGATGACTAAAGCTCTGACTTGTTAAAGCCCATAGTTTGGTCTGGCACATAGCATGGATGACGAAAGCTCTGACTTGTTAAAGCCCATGGTTTAGTCTGGCACATAGCATAGATGACTAAAGGTCTGACTTGTTAAAGCCCATGGTTTAGTCTGGCACTTAGTATGGAGGACTAAAGCTCTGACTTGTTAAAGCCCATGGTTTGGTCTGGCAAATAGCATGGATGACTAAAGCTTTGACTTGTTAAAGCCCATGGTTTGGTCTGGCACATAGCATGGATGACTAAAGCTCTGACTTGTTAAAGCCCATGGTTTAGTCTGGCACTTAGTATGGAGGACTAAAGCTCTGACTTGTTAAAGCCCATGGTTTAGTCTGGCACTTAGCATGGATGACTAAAGCTCTGACTTGTTAAAGCCCATGGTTTAGTCTGGCACTTAGCATGGATGACTAAAGCTCTGACTTGTTAAAGCCCATGGTTTAGTCTAGCACTTTGCATGGATGACTAAAGCTCTGACTTATTAAAGTCCATGGTTTAGTCTGGCACATACATGGATGACTAAAGCTCTGACTTGTTAAAGCCCATGGTTTAGTCTCGCACATAGCATGGATGACTAAAGCTCTGACTTGTTAAAGCCCATGGTTTAGTCTGGCACATAGCATGGATGACTAAAGCTCTGACTTGTTAAAGCCCATGGTTTAGTCTAGCACTTTGCATGGATGACTAAAGCTCTGACTTGTTAAAGCCCATGGTTTAGTCTGGCACTTAGCATGGATGACTAAAGCTCTGACTTGTTAAAGCCCATGGTTTAGTCTAGCACTTTGCATGGATGACTAAAGCTCTGACTTGTTAAAGCCCATGGTTTAGTCTAGCACTTTGCATGGATGACTAAAGCTCTGACTTATTAAAGCCCATGGTTTAGTCTGGCACATACATGGATGACTAAAGCTCTGACTTATTAAAGCCCATGGTTTAGTCTCGCACATAGCATGGATGACTAAAGCTCTGACTTGTTAAAGCTCATTTTTAGTATGGCACTAAGCACGGAAGACTAAAGCTCTGACTTATTAATGAGCTGCTTCCTTTGCCAAGGATACAGGCTTGAATCTTTCCACTTTCATTTGCCTACTGTATGATCTTAAGCAAGTCAGTTAACCAAACAGTGCTTTAGGGCAATTGCAAATTTGGACCAGGCTCCTTAATGCTCTCCATGTCCTATGAACCTGTAGATATAAGGTAATTGTGTATAAGTAATACATTAAATGTTTTGATTAGCAGTCAGGTGAAACATTTGTATCTGTAGTAAATGCCAAGAGGATGCCTTCTAAGCAGTTACTTTGTTTCATATTGTTACAAATGTCTTTGTGATCAACTGATTACCCAACTTTAATTTGGCTGAAAATGATTACACATATACTGAAACCAACACATTGATTTACCGGTGATTTGGGAGCAATGCTTAATAGTCTCCTCTTCAAAAAAAGTTATCAGTTCAGTAAAAAACATAGTGCACTGACAGCTGCCCCAAACCACCATGATCCATATAGGTGTAGTCACATCTGGTTTTAGTAACTTTATTTATTTTTTTAATAAAAAAGTAGATTTTCTGTAGCATATATTAATAGATGAAAGTCCGAGGACCAGACTTTTTTCCATTGGTATATTATGCTTGATTTACAATAGGCATGCTGGTTGGGCTGACCAATCACTGTGCTCATTTTTGAATGTTAAAGGCCAGTCATTATATGATTCTAGATTCTAATGAATCTGTGAATCTTACATCCCTTTTTAGACTACAAAGAACAGTATAAATATGATGTGATGAGTGTGCTGGTATTTGGTTTTTTGTACTTAAGTTATATAAATTTAGATACTCTAAGGCAGTTAGACTGTGTCTTAGCTAAAAAAAGTATATTACAAATTAACTATGGATATATAAATACAATTTGACAGAATGTTAATAGTGGTGTCCTTGAATGTTAACAAATTATACATTAGTCTAAAAGGGGTAGCTTATATATATATATATATATATATATATATATATCTATATATATATATATATATATATATATATATATATATTTTTTAGAATCTAATAACCAAGGCAAATTCATTTAACATATTTCATAGAATCTCCATTACAGGCTGCATTATATTAGTAAACTCTTCATTTAAAAAAAACGGAGAGGTACTATCCTGGAAGAAATAAGCTGTAATGCCAAAAATAACATTTTTGTACAGAGAACCCCAAGGAATATTTATGGTAGATAATACTGAATATCAGAACAAACTTTACATGTCAGCTAATATGTACTAGATCCCCTAGAGTGCAAGGACCATTCTTTTGGGGGTAATGTTATGGCCACTTTCTGGCATAGGCTGGCATGTATCTGACTAGTTAAGGTTAATATACAGCAAGCCTTTTCATGTTAAACACGCTTACATTGCCCAATGACAAATTCTGTGAAAAGTCCATGGATATATTCATATTATCCTTACCTGGATATACAACTATAACTTGTTAACTAAGCACATTTAATGTATTTGTGAGCAGAAGTATTACCAAGAACATTTTATTTCCCATTCTTTTTTTTTTTTGCATGACAGTATTCATCATTGCTCTAAAAGCAATTCTGCAGCTTTGCCTTACTTTTTTCTTTTTTAGGGGGGTTGGGTATGCTATAATTTCCAATAAAAGGCATACACTCACTTTCTTTTCAAAGCTGTTTTGTAATTTTTCCATATTCTCTTAGGTTCATAAGTGTGTACTAGGGTAATGACCTCAAGAACCTTTTTAAGCCAAGCCAGGCATGCCAAACCTCTGACAAATTCTGGTACCCTTGATAAGTGCAAGCAGGGGCTTGGAAGATGAAACATTTACAAGCAGGGGCCTGGAAAATTAACCATTTACAGGCTGCCTGTATCTATTAGAGAAATAGGTACCAAACTAGGGATGTATTTCCTGATGCCCATTCAATTGCCCAAGTTACATTTGAATTGGGGTAGGGAGAAACTTTGCTTCACATGGGTGGGGAGCCTGCTCCATAGATGGGATAGTCTCTGGAATACATACCTATCTCTCCAGCAGGTTCTATTTATATCACAGGCAAGGTTTAAGTCTTTAGAACTGGTAATTCTGGTGCTGTTTGTTTTGTGGATATGCAGAAGATCCAATAGAGTGTGGTCTGACAATGCCCTATATGCCAGGTATAGATCTCCCCTGAAAAGCCTGTAGGAGACAGAATACAGGGCGAGAGCTTTGAGGCTGTCTGCACAGGAGATGTTACTTAGACCCTGTATTCCTTTAGTGGGGAACCTCAGTGGCTCTTCTAATTATTTGTGTCTGGTTGGGTGTTTACCAAAGGGGGATTGTACTCAATGATAGGTCTGATGAATGTTGAATACAGTTTAACAATGGCCTCCTTGCACCTATATATCATTCCTTTGTTTATGTGGTGCACAGCATAAAATGATTTCCTCACCACTGTAGACACTTGATGGCCTAAGACAAAATTACTATGTGTGTCCCCAAGTCCCTGACTATTGGGTCAATTTTTGTGGGTGTGGTGTCAAAATGCAATTTTCTGTACTATTTCAATTTGAATATAACTTTCTTTGAATATAGCTTTCATTGCTTCAGAGTCAGGCCCTTGCTTTTTTCCTAGTGGCTCTCCATTTCTTCTCTCAGTGCCTTCTCCATTTATTTTCTCACCACCCACTTCATTCATTATTCAAGGCTTGATTTCCTTCTTTCTTCTTTATAGAAAGAGTGTTTTCTTCTCTCTAGCTATTTCTGGGCAAATCACTGCACTTACCACATATAATACAAACTTAAGAGAATTTTCTTTAACGTGATTTATTTTGTCACACTATAAACTAAAAACTTTATCACATTGGTCTTTAATATGTCCATAACTATCAGAAAGAAAATGAATTTTCA
This sequence comes from Protopterus annectens, assembly GCF_019279795.1. Lineage (NCBI taxonomy): Eukaryota > Metazoa > Chordata > Ceratodontiformes > Protopteridae > Protopterus > Protopterus annectens. The sequence continues at coordinate 601,414,314 of NC_056733.1, forward strand.
GTTGGCCTGTAAATCTAAGTAAATACCTGATGTTCTTCAAAAAAAACATTATGTGCTTCAATTTTACCTCCTCTATGTCATCAGCTTCCTACTATCCCTATACTGCCTTTAATTGTCTTAAATCTTGATTAGGCAATGCACACTTCAATGATTTAACAATTTCCTGTTCTCTGCAAAAATGGTGAATGTATGTTACATTGAGTCTTAATCTGTCAACAGACTACTCCACTATAGGGCAGGCAGTGGTGTGCATGGTGCATATATTGTGGCATACCAACAGACTACTCCTCTAGAGGGCAGGCAGTGGTGTGCACAATGCATATATTGTGGCATACCAACAGACTACTCCTCTATAGGGCAGGCAGTGGTGTGCACAGTGCATATATTGTGGCATACCTAGGGATACAGAAGAGTACCTTACAATCCCTAGCTGTGTGGTAATCTTTGCCCCATGCATATCTCCAAGTATTTTATTGTATTTATGAAATGAGCATCAGCATTTTTTTTCAGTTTGATTTTTATCTTTAATGGCTTATTTGTGTGTGATAATTATATGTTCTGTATTTTTTTGTAAGGTAGTCTATCTGTCCATTTTATTTATCTGGTTGTTGTACAGTTATACATTTTTAACTATGTGAGTTTTGGTATGGGATTGTCAGACCAATTATTTTAGGGACCATTTCTCAAAAACTGTTGTATGTCATTGTGCAGCACCACTTACAAATTGCGCATAGTTATTTTTATAAATCACATTTTAGGTCCAAGTTGCAGAAATTCAATGTCATTGTTCAAGTGGCAATGGTCCATAAAATAAATCTTGGAATTATGAGTTTAAAATCTTAATTTCTAGCAGTGTTAAGGGCATTTGTTATAATAGTATTTAAAAAAGAAGAAAATTTATTATCCATCTTAACTATTTTGATAGTTATGTGGGGTTATATCTTTTTAATTTTGTGGTATTTTGATACAAAATATTCATGGTAGTCATTTAATGGACTATTATAAGTGTTGTGTGCCATTGTGCCATTTCTTTGTTAAATGTAGTTTTGCAGATGTTTTCACAGTTTGGATCTGAGTTGCACAAATTAAACAATACAGTTCAGTAGGTAGCAATCCATAGATGGTATGTTGAAGGTTTTAGCTCAGGAATTCAGATTTTACAGAGTTATGCATGGCATATCTGCACTCTGTTGAGGTGTTCTCCATAAAATGGCTTTTCTTTGCCTTTGCTCTGGTTTGCCACTACTGGACTGAATTGTATGGAGTGCGCCAGTGGTACGCTGCAGTGTATGTTTCATGTTTCCCCACTGTAGAGTGATCATGCACTTCATGTATATAAGTTAGAGAGATATGATTTTTTGAATTATGCATTTTGATATTCATTGGCACAGAGAATTAAGGAGCTGTTAAACTGTTTCTTTTGGTCCACTGGACCAAGGTTTGAGTCGCTTGGCATGCATTGTCTAACTGTATGACTCAAAAGATACATATTGCTGAAAACAAAGTTTTCAATTTGCACTATTGGCAGATTCTGAAATATACCAGTGTAGCCTCATTAAAGATCTTCACTGACTACCCATAAGTGTTCAGGCTTCCCATCTATTTGACTGCCTTCTTTTCCAATACTAAAACTAGGATACTGTGCACAATTAAGATCAAAATTACCATCCAGGAAACATACATATTCCATAAGAAACACCAGTGTGATGATATAACACTAGTCAAACCTCCCTTCAAAAGTAAAATAGGTGAAACACATTTTACATGACCAAGACCTTCTTCTGGTATACAATATACAACCAGCAGCAGGAGGCTACAAGCTTTATAAATGTTATTTCTTTTTTTTTACATTCATAGAAAAGAGTGACATGTTAATACATTAATCCTTGTCCCCCACTGTGCCTTTTTTAGGCTATGTCCCAAAGACAAATCTTCCAACATAAAAGATCTGTCAAAAAGCAAATTGAAGATCATGCTGTTCAATGCTAGAAGTCTTAATCTGAAAATGCACTCACAGGAGGCTCTCGTCATACTGGAAGATGCTGCTGTTTGTGCAGTCATGGAAACTTGGTTCAGGGCTGCAGAGAGCAACCCTGCCTTACCAGGCTATACCTCACTCCACACTTTCTAACCCCAAAATGAGGTCAGAAAGACTAAGAGTGGTGGAGTCTCTGTCTTCATTAAGGAGAGGCACATCTCCAGACTGGTTTACCAGCATGACACACTGGAATTAGTCCAGGTGCAACTGACAGTTGGCAAGACAACCATCCAAATTATAGCCAGCTATAGACTCCCCCCCTCCATGTCTCAAGACACCCATACCTCCTACCTGGACCTACTTGACTCCATCAAGGTACCCCCTAGCACCCTGATCCTTGGTGACTTCAACTACCCCACCATAGACTGGATGAACTATTCCTGCACTAATGCACTCACCCAATGATTCCTTGACTTCATCAGTTCTAGCACACTAAATCAGCTGGTCTCATCCCCCACAAGGGGAGGTAACAGTGGACTAGGTTCTCACCAATATGGGCGACCTCTGCACCACTCCCATAGTATGTTCTTCCCTGGTGAGATCAGATCATCGCTCTGTCTCATTTGAAGTTTCTATCCCACCCAACCCCTCCCCAGCCATAATCTGGCTAGAAACTTCTCAAAAGTTGACTACAACCATTTAATGGAGGATATCAACAGCTTCACACCACCGTCCTCCTCAGATGATGCAGATAACTATGCTGAACAGTATGCCAGTGCAGTATACAAGCACCTGTACAACTGCATGGACTCAGCCATACTCAACAGAACTAAAAGCTGCTTCTCGAGGAAACACATACCTGATTGGTGGACATCCTCTGTCAACAGGCTTTACAACAAAAGGAATAAATTGTTGTCCAGGGGTAAAAAGGAGCAAATTCCAAATTGGAAAAACTCCCTCCTCCACCTCATCAAGCAAATTAGATCACCAGTGAAAACCTCCAAAGCTAATTATGAGTTGAAACTAGCCTCCAAAACAAAGAGAAACCACAAGTCCTTCTTCAGTTATGTTAGGAACCTCCATGGCAAAGCCCAAGTTTGTTCCGAACTAGTACTTAATGGTACCACTCTCACTGATCCTCCTGACTTAGCCAACCTGCTAGCTGATAGGGTCAATGCAAACTTCACCCCCTTATTGCCCCCCAAAGGCCCAGTCTACATCCCCAATACTTGTCCCACACCTCACATCTTCATAGATCAAGTGTTAAAGGCCCTATACAAGGCGAAAAACACAGCTTCCATGTGACCTGATAGTATCCCAGGCTGTATTCTGCACCATCTCCAGCAAGAACTAGCTTCACCATTGAGCACCCTATTCAAACACAGCCTAACTATGGGATTCATTCCAACAGAGTGGAGAACTCCCATTGTCATCCCCTTGCACAAAGGTGGTGCCACTATGACCCAAGAAACTATCGTCCCATCAGCTTGACAAGTCTGATCTCTAAAGTCATGGAGCGTATTATTATGGATCTCATAAACAAGGACATAGGCAATCTCCAAGCACTTGACCCCACCCAATTTGGATTCGTCAGGGGCAGATCTTGCCTATTGAACCTAGATGACTTCTTTGAGACTGTCACCAAGTCCTTGGATGAGGGAAAGTCAGTACATACAGCTTACCTTGATCTGGCCAAGGCCTATGACACAATCCCCCACTTGGACATCATCAAAAAGCTAACACAGCTTGGTGTTTATCCCTACCTAGTCAGATGGGTGGCCAGCTGGCTCATAGGCAGGACCCATAGGGGCAAAATAGGTTCCACCACATCCGACAGCAGACCTGTCACCAGTGGTGTTCCCCAGGGAGCTGTCCTGGGACCCCTACTGTTTGGCATATTCTTCTCAGAGGTTCAGATAAAGACAAAGGGCCTGTGGCTGACCAAGTTTGAGGAGGACTTTAAGTTGGGTGCTGTCACTCACTCCCCAGTTGATGTTAACATACTGTAAGAGGGTCTCACAGCTACAAATAACTGGTGCCAAAGTCATGGCCTTAAGTTAAATGCAAAAAAAATGTATTATCATTCATCAAAAACAAGCCCCCTTCTGATTACCACATCAACGGCAATCTCCTAAGCACACAACCTGTGGTGAGAGACCTGGGTACTCAGGTTGACAACAATCTCACATTCGACCATCATGTGGCAGCAGTAGTCAAAAAAGCCTTTTACTTGATTCATCTCATAAGTAAAGAGATTGCATCCAGAAAAAAGGAGGTTATTACCTCACTGTTCTCCTCCCTTATTAGACATATAATTGAGTATAATGCCCCGTTTGGTATGTACCTCTTCAAACATCTGCAGCAACTGGAAAGGGCACAGAAATACCTCACAAAGAGAATCCATGCCCTCCAACATCTATCCTATGTGGACAGGCTTAAATCACCATCACTCTACTCGGTATCATAAAGATTGCTCAGAGGTGATCTGTATCTTGTCTACAAGGCAATATTGGACCCTGCCCTATTAGGGATGTTCCATATCCATAAGTTTAACTCCTTGTGCATTACCCACTCAATAGGCCTAAATCTAATATGTGACATCAACAAAACCTGTTGGAGAGTGACATGTTTGCCTCCCAGAGGCTGCTCCGTCTCTGGAATAGATTTCCCATGCATGTCAAACAGAGTACCTCACTGACCCTCTTCAAGCACAACCTTGATGAGTGGATGGGAAATCATAAATTTGTCTCAGAGTTTCCACCTTTGTCCCTCACTGACAGGGGCAACAGGTACTGACGGAGGTTTATCTTTTGGGATAAACTCTTGGCTAGGCTAGTAAGGGCCCCAGGGCCATTAGCCTAGTAACCTCCTATGATCCTATGTCACTGAAGGAGCAGACATATAGCTCATTGAATCACATTTTTAGTTTACGTACTGCAGGCTTTACAAAACGTAAGTGCAGCTAACACATTGGTTACATTACAATTCAGAAAACAGTGACATATTTATCTATAAACCTAACACGTTCTATTAGTGTGGTTACGATGAGCATGATCATGTGGGTTTATCTGCACATAATGAAAAAAATATTTCTTTGCCATTGAAAAAATGGACTCCAATGGACATAAATTGCAGTATTAGCAGTTAATGACTGCTGATTAAATTGAGAGGGTATGAGGTAGTAAGGCAACAAAACTGAATGCAAGCAAACAATATGCACTGCATTCAGATATTTTACTTAACAGCATCTGTATTAGGTGGAGACAATCATATACCAGAATAAACACATGTTATATGCTTGATGTGAAGGTGGAGCAGGACATGAACAACAGCAGTGGCCAGTCCGACTTAGTAATGAAATCTGTAGAATGTGATAACAATGCTTATTAACAGTTATGACGTAAAGTGCTTTTAAGTTACCATTTAGATGTTAAATATTAAAAAAATCTCAAGACTAGGAGATGATTTACTGCATAATATATGCAACTATTTCATTTTTTCTTAGCAAATGTTAACTCTGGATATGAACATTCTCAGTTATGATAATAATTACTGTTTTAGGTAAATATACTGAAAACAGTCATGGTGAGAAGCTGTCTTCTCCTTATTAACTAATATTCCTTTCTAAACCTCATCTGATAATTTAGAAAGCTGGATATCGTAATTGCTAAACGTTGCATAAACTGTTCAGAACTAACCTGAAGCTGCAGCCAGTCATTATGGATGGTGTAAATTTAAATTCTTTTAACTCAAAACTTCATCCTTGTTATTACTTCAGTAAGCATCTGACATGCAAATAATGCACATTTTCAAGTTAAGCACGGGAAGTGATATCATCAGACAAGAGTTAGTACTAATACTGTGTTTTAAAATGCATGCTTGTGTCAGGTTGTACATGCACAAACTACTACACAGTTTTATCAGGAAGCAGGGCTTGCGAGTGACTCCCTCAAAAGAAACAATACCAATTGCAGTTCTCTGTTTATCCCTACTGACAGTGCACCCAACCAAATCCCAGCTCTGAGCTACTGTCGATGATGTGATTTTGGAAAGGGAAGTATTCACAACTTCAGAATGACCTTGTGATGTAACAACACTCACAAGATCATGTTGCAATACTGTCTAAGTATCAGTCATCATGGCTGCCTTATTGTTAGACTTTAATCTTCACTGTGGCTAAGTGTCATAACAAAGACAAAAATCAGAAATCAGAATACTATTGGAAGAAAACCACAAGGAATGATGTTTTGGTGTCGTTGCAGCAGCCTTTAACTATGTTATACAACATTTAATCAAATCCATTTTCATTGAAAGCAATTTTCTCAAATCTGAGTAAATGAATTATTTAAAAATTACAACAAGTTTAATAAATGAAGGCAAACCTCTCAACCTCAGTACAAGGGGCTTCAACTCCTTCAGTCACTTAATATAACAACTTTTGGGTCATTCAGACATGGGAGAGGTTATAAACCATGTTTCTCTGAGTATGCTCAAATGATCAGTCTCAAATAATCAGATTTCAATGAAAACAGAACAGAAAAATCCAACAGATACCATCAAGACAGGCTGTATAGCCCACACGATTAAGGTTATGGGCCATTTACAGTCTTGATCCTGTAATCCATTGTTTTTATTCCTTTAGTCTCTGCCTGCTTATTGTGTGACTCTGAGCATGTTAGTTACTAGGCAGTGCTCCTGGGAAGTCACCCAAGAAAAGAAATCCTTGTTAGCAATTGCCTGGTTAACAAATAAATAAATAAAAAATGAAAACAAAAAGTCACTATCACAACATCTGAATCTTGTATGCAGAAGTCAACAAACCAAAATGTCACAAACAAAGCACAAATAGTTAATTATGTCTAAAACTAACAGTATATGAACATATAACCTAGTACAAAATGAAGATGCATCTATCACTGATGTAGCAACTGTTTCTATGAAATGAATTTTTACAGTAAATGAGCTCAGCATTGTGAAACTGCCCTTTGTGTAACTCATTAATATGACTTCCATACCATTTTGCAAACTGACCAAACTAATCAAATTACTATACATGAAACAGGATATTAACATTAGTAAAATTGTTGCCAATCCTTCATATACAATTTACCCTAAAACATTTTAACTATTAATAGGAATACATGACCTCTGTTATAATTAGATGGCAACATTCATGATCTCTCACACCTTCAAAAATACATTTTAAGAGAAAAAGTTTTCAAATAACAATTACAATTATTCAAAATGTCCAGATGTCTTATTAAATGAAAATGTGATTAGTAATCAACATCTGCAGTGAGAGAGAGAGAGATGAATTGTTGTGTTCCATGCATTAAAGGAAGCCTTTTTGTTAGATGTTATTCATTCCATTGTTATTCTCTGTTTTTATTTTTATTGCTAGTAATTCTTTGAAGCAAGAGCATGTTCTAGATGCAAAGTTTGAAACCAAACATATATTCTATCCTCTCGGAAATTTTAAACCTTCTAAGAAAGACATTTTTTTTCTGAGGCTCTTGTTCATGAATGGATGGTTCAGGTGTAAAAGATTATTTTGTGATAGCAGATTCCACGTGGCAAATAGAGACATTATGGTGTAATATATTGCAATGTTAGAGCGTTGAATGTAGATTTTCATAGGAACCCAAAATAAATGAAAGACCATGGCATATGTATCAGAGAACAGTCTACTTTAATAGGAGAGCAATTTTGCTGCTTACAAAAGTTGTCTGTTTAAAAAACCATATTGAATTCACTTTCAAAATGGGCTACTGAAAGACTATTTCTCAGAAAGTAAAAATAAATATATTAATTTCTATTATCTTAGCTCAATATTATTTACCTTTAAGAATTTTATTTACAGGCATCCAGAATATAAAGTATGGATCTTTTTTTTTTTATTTCCCATAGCTTACGCCCAAAATAATATTAACACATTCAGTCTATGGTTTCACTTCATAAACACGAATTGCTGAAATATCGAATTTCAGAAATTCATGTCCATGAAGTTGGAACTTCAAAATAATGAAAGTGCATAAACACGAATAGGACAATGTCGAATTCACACTTATGCATGTACGTTATGTTGCGGAAGTGTTTGGCTGGGATGCTGTCTGCATTTTAAGGTAAGTGAATGTGTGTGAGTGCTTTTCTAACTTGTACGACTGGGTTAGGGTAGGGAGGTGGAGGTATGATTATGTGTGTTTGCTATGTGTGATTATTTTTTTCTTTACTGTTTGTGCAATCTCAGAGTTAGTATATATAAGTACGGGGGTGGGGGGTGGGGGGGGGCTTGCCCCCTGCATTTGTGTAGTGTAGGTGTGTGTATGTGTGGTGTTTTGTTGTATTTAATTGTTTTGTGGTGTGGGTGTCATGGTTTGTGTGTTGTGTGCTGTATTGTGTATGTTCGATGTTTTGGTTTCGTGATTGCAAAGTGTCAGTGTTGTGATGGTTTTGGCTTTATACTGTGGAAATGCTGAAATTCGATATATCAACATTTCGATAACATGAAGAGAAACCATCTCTCTCTCTCTATATATATATATATATATATATATATATATATATATATGTATAGGGATTCAACAGAATACTTTAGAGAAAACTATTAAGATTACTTTAGATTCGTTAACAATAATTCCCCAAGCAAAGCTGATAAAAAATTAATACTTCTATCATCAAAACAAACTACTTCCTCACTAAAATGGAGAATTTTCATTACACCACACAAGATTGAATTAATGTACAAAGAAGATATAGGTTGCCAGAGAAGTAAAATGAATATGATTGGCAACATATATTTTAATTGTATAAGACTTAAGCCATATTGCGTTAACATAAATTCTTTTTACAGGCTGTCTTCAATGATAATTTTATATTAACTAAATCTTCAATTTTATTTAATGCTCAAATTCATACATGTGTCAAGAAAACAAAATGTCCACTCTTACGGAACATCCTAGCAGTAGCAAGGAAGGTTATTATCAAAAATTGGAAAATTAGTGTACCCCAACCATGAAAGAATTTGTAAATATTGCAGTTGAAGTATGTCAGCTTGAACTAACCATGATCAAGTCAAGAACTTCCAGAGTTACCTCTTTATATAATGTTTGTATGAAATTTAAAGAGCTGTTGGAAAAAACAAGCTTTAATATCTAAATGATTGCAGTTCTTATTTGATTTTTCTTTTTGTTAGAATTTAGTTGTATAAGTAGACATCTTTGTAAATAGTTGTTTTTGTTGTTTTTACCTAGTTGTTTTCTTGTTGTTCTTTTAGTTATGTAATTATATTTCTAATGTTATATGCCACTGTTCTGATGTTAAAATCTTTAATAAAAAAATAGAAAAAAACGGACTTGGAGATTTGGATTTGAAACCTAACATTCTTAAAGTGCCTTGGGTGTGTAGTGACATGTGAGCATCCTTCAATTCACTGGAATGGAGGGGATGAAACTGGACTTACTCTTACAGATCCAGGCTATAGGTGCCACATCATGTTAAAGTTAATGATTCTTAAAAACATTAATCAGATCCTTTTGATCCATGACTCATTGACATCTTCTGTTTTACTGCAAGGACGAAAGAAATAATCCGGGGTGAGTATTCCTTGACCTCTTTGGCTTGAAAAGCTAGGGAGATAGGTTCTGTAACACTGGCTGCACTGACACTCTGATATGTAGATAAGTTCTGTAACATTGGCTGTACTGGCACTCTTATTGTCTTTATGACAATATGACAATCCATTAACATTCTGCATGTGGTAAGATGCAGGAGGTTGAGGATCTCTTTTACATATCCAGCCACTGTCTGTCTGCAGTGATATTCTCTCATCATTTACAACTTGGATCTGAATAAGTGTGGGCAGTATACCAATGACCACTGACAAGGCAGCATTAGGGAATTATTTTAGTGTAGCCGCGGAGGACAGTTAGCCTCTGAAATGTTTCCCATTAAACTGTGATGAGCCTGAATCATTGCCTCAGGTCATAGGGCAGTTTATTTCACCTGTGTAGGGACTTACTTGGAGCATGAATGATATAGACATGCCTGCCAGTGTTTTAGACCTCAACATGTATTCTTAATGATAGCAGTAAATTCATTATCTGTAGCTGCTGAGATCTGTCATCAGTTTTCTGATGTGCAAATTCCTTAAGGCCTTTGTCATGCAGAAAGTTAGCTTTAAGCAGAGATATTTGTAATATTTTCTAGATATATATCACTGCAACACAGCTTTAATCAGAACAAATGTCTTCCTCAGATTGATCTAGAAAAATTTCCATTTATTAATTATGGATTTAAGACATTTAATAATTGCCCTGATAGTGTAGAAATTAGGAGCAGTTACTCTACAGAGCAAATCACTAATCATAAAGTTCACTTGTAGTTATTCATCCTGTTTCTTTTTTTAGAGATTTAGGGCTAAAGGGAACTCTGGTGTCATGGCTGCCATTTTAAATATGCACATATCATGTGCTGATCTGCTGAAGGACTGCACATTGCTGCAAGCACCCTGTACATCTCAGTTTCTGTCCACTTCTTTCTTGTACCTTTTCTCTATCATACAGGTTTCCCAGAACATGGCATACACTGGAATATCACTTTCTTTTACAAGGATATCAGAAAAGAATCATTGATTTTTAGATCAGGTCTTGACTAAACATTTTCTGGCTTTTCCTGACTCTTGACACCATAATGAACCAACTAGTCTACTGCAATGAGTTCACTAGTTAATTTACTACAGAAAACATATACATTCATTGCTTTTTTTTGTAAAGCTTCAAATACTTTCTTGCAATCTATATGTGGAACTTTGCCGTCAGCCCTCTTACTTCTATATATTAAGTCATATTTAGATCCCAGGTTTCACAATCACAGGGGAAAGAGAAACACCAGGAAAGCCTGGCAAAACTAATTGGAGCTGTAGTGCTGTCACTACCCCATTAAAATAGTGAAGAATATTGCTGGGGGATGATAAAATCATTAAGTTGTAAACTGTCAAGGCGATGTTCATCAGGATATATTTTAATAACATATAGGAAAGCCACTTTTTTAATGAGTAAGTTAAACACAGAGTACTGAAAATATTCCTTCATGTCAGTTGTCAGTGTCACAATTTGTTATAATTAGGCATTAGATTTGATCTCCGATTACACATCAGATTTGTACCCTAGGATTTAATTTGAGTGGCAGAGCTGTCACAGGACTTATCCTCAAAAGGACACTGGCAGAAAGAATAAAAGAACATGTAAGAGATGTCAAAAAGAATAAAATTATGAGCCCCATAGAGGAACATTTTAATGATAAACATCAAGGGGACATAAAATGTATGAAGGTTACAGTGTTGGAACAAATACCAATGCAATATGGTGATGCAGAATTACAAAAAAATATGTTGATACATAAAGAATCTGTGCTAATAATGAAATATAATACACTATTTCCTTGTGGATTAAATAAGGAATGTAACTGGCAAAGTTTCATTTAGTTTTTTTAGCTTTAAAGGATGATTGTATTTTACTTATTTACTTAATTACTTAATTGTTTAATTGATTAATTAGAGTGTAAAATATTGATATAAAAAGAGCTTGTTTTATCAGATGAATTTTTACTCTGTAAAGGCTGTGGCTGAGGCGCTAGAGAAATTTGTATTGTGGAATAAATTTTATTCAGGAAAGTAGAGCTGTTATTCACTGGTTTCATTTCCTTGGTGGTTTGCATTTATCGTGTGTTCTACAACAGTTGTATCTGGACTATGACCAGTGAATCTCTGCACTCCTTTCCCTGTATTTTTCGTGAAACGGGTATGGAATTTAACAACAGAAATGGTGAAACTGTAAATCGCAGTAATGTACCAATAACCAGTATTAATAATGAAAGCCATGCATTTGGCACCAAGAACGGTGTACCGGATGCTCAAGGTGTTGCAGCAATAGGAATAATGAAAAAATGTGAAGATTCCCGTCAAAGGACTAAAACAAATCCATTTGCCATGGTGGGTAAAAGATCGGAAGTCTCTGATATTCCAGCAGCACAAGAGTTGTGCTCTAGACTGGAAAAAGTGATTTTTAAAGAGGCTTCAGTATTTTACAATATTGGAAGTCTACAAAGATATTCAGAACTGGAGATAACACCGAGGGGACTCAGGTCCATCAAAAATCCTTCTTCCCCTTTTGAATTATCTGAAGAGACTGAAGTGAAATTTCAAGAACGATGGATAGCAGCGGCACATCGCTGCAGTTTGGAATGGGTTACCATTTTAATTGAAAGAGACAACATTAAAAGAGAGAAACTCATAAATGAGACCAAACAAGTATGCAAACAGATTGTTAATGATACATCTAGTTTGGTATTAGAGACTTTTTTACTGAATATGAATACGAGGTTGGCCAGTTATGAAAAAGATCTTATGGATCGGAAAAAATATAAGTTGCAGAGGGATATTCACGACTATGAACATAACAAGGCTTTTCTTTTTTCCACCAATCAGCAGACTAGGAGTAAGAGCGTGACTTTTCAAAAAGGGAATACCACTACCGACCAGCATAAAAACAGAAGCTTCCTTTCCGGTGAGAGTGGTGCGTCGTCGGTAGATGAGAAGGATAGAGAAAATGAAGATTTTCCGAATTTACAAGGGGTTGCTAACCCAGAATCATTTTGGAGAACCTATAGGGGTTCGAATGGACAGAATACAACTACCAGGAAGTGAGGCTGGCAAGGATATGAACGCCAAAGAGACTCGGGTGAAGGACGTTACAAAAAAGGTAGGTGGACATAAAAATACAGTTACTGGTACAATGGTACCGGATTATGTTGTTAATTTATCTAGTTATAAATTTGATGCAATAGAACAGTCGGTATTGGATAAAGGTTTAAAATTTATACCAACATGTGTACCTAGAAGGCATGAGATAAAAATTGAGATATGTAATTTAGTTCGTAAAATGAACTTAAGAGAATATTTTTTTAATACTAATTACAATGATAAAATTGAATGTATTGAGGAAACAGATTCGGACAGTAATGAAAGTTTTTTTCCGTGTGATTCTGAGCTGGAAGTAAATGCATACAGTTTATTAGACACAAGTAAATTAAAAAACAATAGCACGTTTATGCCTCCTTGTAAAAATGTTAACATACAGAGTTTTAACAAAGCTTTAAATATTATAATAGATAAAGAACTAAGGGATTTTGAAAGTACAGAAAAAAACTATAATTTAACAAAAGAACAATGGATAAAGTTACAAAGTATGAGTAGAAATGAAGATATAGTTTTTAAACCTTCCGACAAAGGGGGCAAACTGGTGGTAATGAATTGGGATTATTTAAAAATGTGCATGGAACATTTAAACAACAGTGATATTTATAGTAGGATAGATGAGATTTATTTGAAACAAGCAGAAAATGCTTTTCAAATTTTGTTAAGGAAAGGCATAAGATTACATTATTTCACAGATAGTGATGTAACTCGCAAAATTATGTTCAAGAATAGTAGAGTGGCAAAATTGTTTTGTGTCCCCAAAATTCATAAAAATTTGGTACAACCACCAGGTCGCTCTATAGTGTCTGCAAATGGATTTTTCACATATAACCTCAGTTGTCTATTGCATGAAATTTTATTGCAGGCAGCATTAAAGTTACCTTCATACATAAAGGATTCCTTTGACTTCTTAAGTAAAATAAAGGATATAGTATGGACCAGAGAAATGTATTTTATAACGGTAGATGTAGTGAGTTTGTACACCAACATTTCTCATAAATTTGGTCTTGAAGCTATATTGTATTTTTTAGGTGAGAGCCCTAGAACACAATACATATTAGAATTGGTAGAGTTTTGTTTAACTAATAATATATTTGAATTCAATGGTACATTATACAAGCAGAAGATTGGAACGGCAATGGGTGCGTCCTTCACCCCAGTTTATGCAAATTTATTTATGGGTTTAGTTGAAAATATGTATATTTATAGACATGAATTTTTTAGAAAATATGTGGCGAAATATTATCGATTTATTGACGATTTGATTTTTGTTTGTGAAGGTGGAGAAAGTTTGTCATCTGAATTTATTAAGTATCTAAATGTTAATAAATATGGTATCAAGTTTGATGACATTCAGAAAGGTAGTGAAGTCAATTATTTAGATATAACACTAAGAGGGATAATAAAACAGAAAATTCATACCAGTATACATAGAAAGTTTAATCAAATAAATTGGAAAATGTTCGGTAACAGCTGTCATCCTAGCCATACCTTGGCAGCTATTCCTTATGGGGAGCTGCTTAGGATAAAAAGGCTTAGTAGTAATAGCAAACAAGCACAAGAAGAAGCACATAAAGTAGCCTCTATATTTATTATTAGGGGGTATCAACAAGATGATGTACAAGAAAGTTTTGATAAGATATATGGTAAGGATAGAACAAATAAACATATTAAATATGATAATAAACATACAAAGATAATATATAAGGATAGTAAACAAGACAAAGAAAAAATATTTTTTGTTACCAGATATACAATTTTTTCTCATATAATGAATGGGTTGGTAAAACAGTACTGAAGACAAGTAAAAGAAGAAGTTGCATCATTAACAAATGTGGAGTTGACAGTGTCTTTCAAAAGAGGACGAAATCTTCAAGATTTCTTAGTGCATAGCATATATAAAAAAACAAGGGACAACATATTGGTTAATATTAATATGGTGGGAACTATACCTTGTGGAAAATGTTCCATTTGTCAGTATATTGTTACTAAAGTAGATAAGATAGGGGCTAAATATTTTGATACTAGAGGCACATATTCTTGTTTGCGTAGAGGAGTAATTTATGTTATTTTTTGTTCATGTAGAAAATATTATATAGGTGAGACCAAAAGGACACTGGCAGAAAGAATAAAAGAGCATGTAAGAGATGTCAAAAAGAATAAAATTATGAGCCCCATAGCGGAACATTTTAATGATAAACATCAAGGGGACATAAAATGTATGAAGGTTACAGTGTTGGAACAAATACCAATGCAATATGGCGATGCAGAATTACAAAAAAATATGTTGAGACATAAAGAATCTGTGCTAATAATGAAATATAATACACTATTTCCTTGTGGATTAAATAAGGAATGCAACTGGCAAAGTTTCATTTAGTTTTTTATCTTTAAAGGGTGATTGTATTTTACTTATTTACGTAATTACTTAATTGTTTAATTGATTAATTAGAGTGTAAAATATTGATATAAAAAGAGCTTGTTTTATCAGATGAATTTTTACTCTGTAAAGGCTGTGGCCGAGGCGCTAGAGAAATTTGTATTGTGGAATAAATTTTATTCAGGAAAGTAGAGCTGTTATTCACTGGTTTTATTTCCTTGGTGGTTTGCATTTATCGTGTGTTCTACAACAGTTGTATCTGGAGTTGAACATAAATGTTTATAAGAAACCTACATGAAGGAATAGATACTTACATTGTACAAGATGTACCCACATTTTACTTTTAAGAAGGTAGTGAAAGGACAAATGATTAGGTATTCAAGGCTGAACACAAATAGCACTATTTTTGAAGAACAGATTCTGATTTTCTGAAATGAACTATAATAGGCACACCGAAGCAGTTCAGAATGTGATTGCTGAGTTAAAGTTTACCACTAGTTATAATAGGCACACCAAAGCACTTCAGAATGTGATTGCTGAGTTAAAGTTTACCGCTAGTTATAATAGGCACAGTGAAGCACTTCAGAATGTGATTGCTGAGTTAAAGTTTACCGCTAGTTATAATAGGCACACCGAAGCACTTCAGAATGTGATTGCTGAGTTAAAGTTTACCACTAGTTATAATAGGCACACCGAAGCATTTCAGAATGTGATTAAGAATAACTGGTATATATTGGAAGAAGTGGAAACACTGAAATGCTATCTCCCTCTAAATCCAAAGTATGTTTATAGGAAAGGTAAGAATCTAAAGCAAAGGTTGTGCTATAAAAATATTAGAATGAGGGAGAAAACAGTACTGCAAAGATGGCCACCTTGACATGTCATAATTGTACTTGTGTGCTTATAAACAGAAATTCCTTCTTTCCGCATCCTGTTACAAAAACTGAATATAGATTTAATAGTTATGCAACCTGTAACACTACAAATGTTGTGTATATTGCTACCTGTGTGAAATGTGACTCATTCTGTATATAGGTAAGGCAAACAGAAAACTTAAAGAAAAGATTATTGAACGTAGGTCAGAAATAAAGAGATTAATGAAGCCAAATGCTTTAGTGAAGCATATAATAGAGAATGATGAAAAACATCACATTAAATTTGTAGTTTTACAAGGGGTTAAGTACTGGGATAGAAGTGGGGATTTAGTAAGCAGGACGAAAGCTCTTGAAGTAAAATGGATGAAAATGTTAAGGTCTTATCAGCTACCAGGGCTAAAAGAAATGTGTAATTTAAAACCATTTTTAAAAATGCAATCACTAAAATAATGAATGTTTTTATTGTTTTAAACTAGGATGTTTATATTTGATTATTACTGATTTATTTTTTATTTATCACCAAGAGATGATTATGTCATTTACGATGATGTCAGTGAATGAAGTTATTTAAATGGTTTTATTTTTTAATGCATATTTTAAAGCTGATGAAGCACATTGTGTAAAGACTGTTGAGCTACTTGTCCTGAAATCTATATATTAATTCTGTGAACTACCTGAAAGCTTTTTGAGCCATTCTTTCTACTGAGGTTTTTGGCATATTATTGTTCTGGTTCAGTCAGCCTGCTTCAGGTGCCAGTAGTTATGTTTTATGATTGGTAAAGCACAAATATTTAAAGCTATAAGAACCTTCCCCATCAGTTCTAATAGGACATTATTATTATTACTATTATTATTATTATTATGTGAGTATGTTTGCTACTGTTACAGCATGATTACTTTTTCTTGATTGAACTGAATGGCTATCCAAATGGTCATGATATAAGAAAACACCTTGTCATGTGTTCCACTATGTCCACACTATACTGCAAGACCATAAATGATGTTCAAAGAGATATGTAACCAGCTGCCCCACCTTTATAAAACATACAATCTTTGCTTCCTGCTTAACCTCTGAAAACACATTTTTTCTCAACACCCTCTGGAGCTTCCTTTTTAAGGCACCACAAGTGAAGAAAACCGTCCCTCAACAGTTTGATAAAAAATGTTAATAAGTGAAATCTTCTAGCAAGAGCTCTTTATCTGTGATACCCATAAGCTGTGATAGTTCCCTGAGGAAAACATGCTAAATAGACTGCAAATTATTGTTGTTTTCACAAGTGAACAAACACAACATTACTTTGTTGATCACACTTAATGATCAATAAATTATGGTATTGTTTATGATAGATACTGAGTAGAATTTGATTGGGTTGAATGACTATCCCATACATGTCAAACAGAGCACCTCGGTGACCCTCTTAAGCGCAACCTTGATAAGTGGATGGGAAAGGGTCTTTATTGGATGCTCGAACTTTCAAAAGTCTGAGTGTCATATGGCTGACACCATATGATCGAACTTTTGAAAGTTCGAATGTTTTAACGGAGTTCTCCATACAGCGCATAATGGGAAGATTTGCCATTTCTGCACTGTAGTCGATCTCGGAGTTAGTATATTTCAATAGCGAGGGGGTGGGGGGAGCTTGCCCTCCTGCTTAAAATGTTCAGGTTGATTATCTGCGTAGTTTATTTATTTTTTTTTTGGATATTCGAACTTTTAAAATTTCGATCATATGGTGTCGACCATATGATACTCAAACTTTTAAAAGTTCGATTATCCATTATAGACCCGATGGGAAACCATTGACAGGGGCAAAAGGTGCTGACTGAGGTTTCTTTTTGGGGATAAACTCAAACTCTTGGCCAGGCTTGTAAGGGCCCCAGGGCCATTAGCCTAGTAATCTCTTATGATCCTATGTACATGTCTCTCGCACACACACACACACACACACATATATATATATATATATATATATATATATATATATAGGAGCACTTTATAAGCTCGAAATACTGAAATCTTGAATTTCAGAATCTCAAGCTCATAAAGTAGAAGGATCGGAAAAGTGCAAACCCAGAAGCGTGAAATTCAAAATCTCAAATGCCGGAGATTTTGAATTAGTGGTTCTGGTGTTGTGCTGTGCTCATGGATTCGGGTAAATGTTTATGTTTAAGGGTGTTGGGTAGGAGCTGTAGTGTGTGTGTTACTGTGTGTCGTTACTGTGATGTGTGTGCGCGAGAGGAATGTAGTTTGTGTGGTGGTGTTTTTTGTGCGTGTGTGTGTGTGTGTGTGTGTGTGTGTGTGTGTGTGTGTGTGTGTGTGTGTGTGTGTGTGTGTCTGCGTAAGTAGTGCAACCTTGGAGTTAGAATATTTAAGTAGGGGGGTGCAGGGGGGCTTGCTCTCCTGCATATAATAAGGGTAGGTGCGTGTGCTTGTTTAGTTGTGTGCGTGTATTTATTTAAGCGCTTTCAGAAAGAATAATATCCTTCCTTCCTCAGAAACAAAACAGTTAGAACAAAGCTAACACCACTTAAACATTTTTTTTTAAATCATGTGATATGTTAATTTAGTCAAAAGTTTAATTAATCAATCAACTTAAACAAATTCTAAAGGATCCAGGTTAAAATTAAAGTGACTGATCAAACTTTGTATATACAATAAATATAAACAGTCTAAATATTGTTTAAAATGTTAAAGTAATAATAAATAAAACTTCAAAGTCTTAAATTTTCTACATTATTTACCTTAATATTTAAAAACATACATATTAAGCTTAAAAAGTTCGACAACAGCTATACGAAATAGGTATTAAACCTAGCGTACATATCAACCAAACAAGACACTAACAAATACCATTGTTAGTTCCTATCCCTATGTTTTTTCTATATTTTTTCTCTCTATATATATGTATACTTATCAAATCATCTAACTCAGTATGTTATGATTAGCTTATTATACCAAAAACAATGAAACCTGAAACTATTTCTAATAAAATTATTTATTTACTCTCCCCATTAATACCTATTGTAAATACAAAATCCTTTATAATGTTCATTTAGTTCACAAAGACAACATGGGGATTTTTATCTTTTCATAGCCAAATGCTTTAAGACACAAGTGATAGAAATGTGCTCATTAAGCCCTGGGTAGAAACAGGCGGCAGTTTTTCTTTGCCAAAAAAGCTCTTCTTTCTCAAGAAGAATTTGCCAAGGTCCCCTATTTGGGTCATCATTAATTTGTTTAAGAACTGTGAATCTAAATTGGTGGTCCGGGCATTCCAATATGTGGCCAGCCAAGGAATTAGTTAATTCCTTTTTAATAATAGCGTAAGTATGCTCATAAATTCGTTGTTTCAATTTACGCTCGGTTTTTCCGATATAGAAAGCCTGGCATGCCAAACAACTTGCTGCATAAACCACTGCTTTAGTCTGACAATTGTATTTACCTCTTATTTTATATTCAACGTTGTTAATTTTAACAGTGGTACCCTCCATAATCCATTTACACTGTCGACATGAACCACATTTCTTCATGCCCAGGTTCTGTGTACTCAATCTAGACTTCCCAGCCTCTAAAAGAGTTTTCAAGTTAACTCCCCTTCTAAACGTAATCTCCGGTTGCATCCCAAACATATTACGTGCAGTTGTATCATCCAAAAGCAATGACCAGTTTTTACATAAAATATTCCTAATAAAATAATGGTCTATTGAAAAAGTACATAAAAACCTTGATTTAAATTTTGTTTGACTAATAGTATTATTGTCTAACCTATTCTCACCTGCCTCCATATGTTGGATAGAAAATTGTCCCCCTAAAATAGGCTTAAAATAACCTATATTACGTTTATGTACTACTTCCATTATGACCTCATTAACTAAATTGGATGGATATCCTCTATTACAAAACATGTTGTTAAGATTTTTACATTCTGTTAAAAAATCTTCTTCATCCGTCACCATCCTAGCTGCCCGTACCATCTGCCCTTTAATAACGGCTTTCTTTTGGTGGTAAAAGATAAAAATCCCCATGTTGTCTTTGTGAACTAAATGAACATTATAAAGGATTTTGTATTTACAATAGGTATTAATGGGGAGAGTAAATAAATTATTTTATTAGAAATAGTTTTAGGTTTCATTGTTTTTAGTATAATAAGCTAATCATAACATACTGAGTTAGATGATTTGATAAGTATTCATATATACAGAGAGAAAAAATATAGAAAAAACATAGGGATAGGAACTAACAATGGTATTTGTTAGTGTCTTGTTTGGTTGATATGTACGCTAGGTTTAATACCTATTTCGTATAGCTGTTGTCGAACGTTTTAAGCTTAATATGTATGTTTTTAAATATTAAGGTAAATAATGTAGAAAATTTAAGACTTTGAAGTTTTATTTATTATTACTTTAACATTTTAGACTGTTTATATTTATTGTATATACAAAGTTTGATCTGTCACTTTAATTTTAACCTGGATCCTTTAGAACTTGTTTAAGTTGATTGATTAATTAAACTTTTGACTAAATTAACATATCACATGATTTTAAAAAAAGTTTTATGTGGTGTTAGCTTTGTTGTAACTGTTTTGTTTCTGAGGAAGGAAGGATATTATTCTTTCCGAAAGTGCTTAAATAAATAGGTCTTTTGTGGCAGTTCCTGGCTTCATGCTTCAACTTTTTGTGGTTTAAATAGTTTGTGAAGTCCATTTTTGGTTCGTTGTGTGCGTGTATGTTGTATTGGTGCACATAATAAGGGTAGGTGTGTGTGCTTGTTTAGTTGTGTGAATGTGTGTTGTATTGGTTTTTAAAAGTGTTGGGAGATGTGTGTCTATGTGTTTGTATGTGTTGTGTACTGTGTGCTGTGTATTTTTCAGGTTTTATGGTTTTGGGAGTTTGAATTTTGCAGCTTTGTAGTTTCAGGATTTAGGGTTTTCTGGTTTTGTGGTTTCAGGTATTTGGATTTTCCACTTTATGGGCTTGAGATTCTGAAATTCAAGATTTCAGAATTTTGAGCTTATAAAATGAATCTATATATCTATATATATATATATATATATATATATATATATATATATATATATATATATATATATATATATATATATATATATATATATATATATATATATATTTATTTAACGAGGTAGGAAGGCTGGTCTATTGACCCTATTCAACTATCTCCCAGACTCACTGAGCAGAAATATGCATATAAAATACAAAATGAACACCCACACATACACACACACACACACACACACACACACACACACACACACACACACACACACACACACATTTTCTAAGAGATTGCATATTCAAGATTTGTGTTTTATTTGACTCATGTTATTTTGTCACAGTCTTAGATGGAATCTTTACAAACAAGCAGTTACACTGAAAGTATAATCCAAAACTTAAATGCAAACACAGGAAAACTTAAACAAGATACCAGGTACTACAAAATAGATGGAAAAGCACAATAAAATGACTGTTTAGATAGACTTTGTGACAGAGTACTGCAATGATTAATACAAATGGGTAGCAGACTGGCTTAGAATGTTATTAGTATCAATTATCATGCTATTAGTTATTATTTTTAGTTATTTGCTATTTAACTAGGAAGGTGGGTTGGTCCATTGACCCTTTTCAACCATCGTCCAGACTCACTGAGCAGAAATATGCATATAAAATACAAAATGAACACAGAAAGAGCTGCAAGTTTCAGTACTAGTAAACAGGCAATAAGCACGTATTATTAACCAATACAATACAAAATATGCTTACATAATAGCTCAACTTTGCTATTCCTTTTTGGGTAAAACAATTTTCCATTTACTACTATTTCACAAAGCTCAGAATGCCCTGGCAAATACTGGTTCATGTTGTGATTCAATGGCTATGGCAAGAACACTCAGTATTTGTCTACAAACTTTAGAACATCTAGTATCAGCCGGGTCTTCATGTCATAGCACCTACTTTGTTTGACAGCAAATGTGAGCCTTGAGAACTGAGCAAGAGAGGAGAGGTGAATGTTGAGCATTCAGCAATAACTTCCCTTAGGGTTGCAGTGTCTAAAGTTAACCAAAGGACAAGGCAAAGCTCTAACAGACTGCATGACTTCTGGCTAGTATAAATCGTGTGAGAAAGTTAGTGTACAATTGCGGAAAGTGACCAAAATCTGGTTACACACCATGTGCATCTACAAAGAGAAAATAATGAAATTCACGCTCTCTTTGTAATATACCCCCTTTACTTGCCAGTCTTGGCTTGACACTTGGAAGTTAAGTACGGGCAATGAAGGAAAAATAAAGCAGAAGTTTTATTCTGAAATAAAAAATATATATAATGCAATCATCACAGTACTGGATGCCTGGGCTCCATGAAGCTTTATTTTTTTAAATGACTTGATTACATGGTCAAAATTATTTACCGAATTAAAAAAAAGAAAACATTTACCCTTCATATTCGTTCCCATTCTTAATTTTAATTACCTAGAAATGTCAAGACCTGCTAACATATTACTTCTTACATTATTGTCTTGCTGACTTGAGTTTGTATTTCACAGTAAAAGGGCTGTAGGCAGATGGTACACATATGCTGTGTCTCCCACAACATTCCAGAGTTGTGGGAGTCTTCAAAATCCCTCACAAATAAATTCCAGATCCTTAATTGCAAGCTCTTTTTATGGCCACTGCCACAAAAGAATGAATGTGACAGATCGATGGAATCTGGTGTTTTGGGCCCAGCCCATTATGATCAGCTGAATTCTGACTACACTTTATGTGGGGCCCTGCCTTCAAGCCCGCTTACATCTGTCAGCAAACACACAAGTAAATTTGCTAAGTTTGCAATCTGAATGAGTTGAGAGAATTTGCATTTTTTTTTTACTGCAGGTCAGTGGTCTTTAAATATTTTGATTATAAAGAAGCTGTAAGCATAAGAAAATAAATTTCTTCAGAATATTTCAGAAGAGTTCAACCTTTCACAGCACTTGAGACATCAAAGTATAACACAAGTGATAATTCAGTAAAAGTGTATGAAAAAAAAAAGAGTATGGCAGCACCAAAACCAGTGCTAAGATAATATCAGGCTGTACACAATGGCACCATGCTAAATAATGGAAAGTCCATCAGATGACATTTAGCTTTGGGATAGTACAACAAAGGTAAGCTCTTAGAATCAGAAATTGCTTTGTATAACTCGGTAGCTGGTTATATATGAGAGTGGTATGGCAGAGTGCTTTACATATTTCATGATACTAGTTATTGTCTGTTTTTCTTCTGTAAGAAATATTCAACAAAATGTCTTTCACTGACTCATGAATTCTTTAATGGCCTACAGTCATAAGGTAAGAATAGATTATGACACACCTTTCATATGTGTGTGTGTGTGTGTGTGTGTGTGTGTGTGTGTGTGTGTGTGTGTGTGTGTGTGTGTGTGTGTGTGTGTGTGTGTGTGTGTGTGTGTGTGTGTGTGTGTGTGTGTGTGTGTGTGTGTGTGTGTGTGTGTGTGTGTGTGTGTGTGTGTGTGTGTGTGTGTGTGTGTGTGTGTGTGTGTGTGTGTGTGTGTGTGTGTGTTTGTCTGTGTCTGTCTGTGTGTGCACATATGTGTGCCTGTATGTCTGTCTGTATGTCCGTGTGAATGAATAAATGCTTCTATATGTGTTTGCATCAGATTGAATGCCTCCTTTATAACACAAAGTGCATGGTGTGCATGTGTGAATGAATGTGTGAAATACCTCTCAACTGTCCAAATTCTTGCAGAATGTCCAGATTTTTGCTTCATATTTTTGCTTTTTTCCTCATAAAATCTCTGGTTTTCTGGCTAATCACTGAAGATTGACATTCTTAAATAAGGACATACATTTGAATTTCAGACTTCATATCATTCAGAAATGCACACTAATACTTCTAGGAACTTTCTATGTTTATAAGAGTAATATTTAAAATCAGTCCCTGTTTTTGGGCCTTCTCCCCCATTATTTTAGGCTTTGTACAGATTTCTTGTGCTAAGAGGTTGCGCGGGTGCATATTTGTACGTATACATGTATGAGAGGCCTGTTTAACAAGTGCATAGTAGTGAAGCAGTAACTCCTAGTGCTACTCATGTCTGTGTCACACACTGCATGAGATGGGAAAGACAAGAATCTAATGGACATAGAGCATGCATTGGTGCCACCTATACTAACACTAGCATCATCCTGTGATTTATATTGGGTGTCTGCTGTGCAACATGCATGTTGTGTTCTCTTTTCCCTAATGCAGAAGCCATCATGTTATTACTTTGCACCTGATCTGTGTCAGCCAGCTCCTATCTTTTGCCCATTTCTGAAGTAATCCATGCCAGGAGTTACCCGTATAGCATGCAGAATGGCCTGCAAGAATCTAACAGTTCATCTCAGCTGTGTGTGTGTGGGGGGGGATTTCACATACCTCTCAACTGTCCAGATTTTCGCAGAATGTCCAGATTTTTGCCTCATATTTTTGGTCTATTTTTCCAAAAATTTTTTCAGGCAAATCACTGGCAAATCAGTGAGGATAAATTCAGAATATAATGACAAAAATTTCAGTTGTAGACTGCATAGCCTTTATAAAATTCATCCTAATGCAAAACCTCTTATTCTATCAACTTTCCAAAGTTTGTAAGAGCAGTACTTAAAAATTCTCCTTGTTTTAGAGCCTTTGTCCCCCTTTTATTTATTGCTTTGAAGATTTATTGCTCTAAAAGGTTGAGAGGTATGACTGGGGTAGAAGTGTCATGGAATCCTTCTCCTTCTCTTTTGTGTTGTCAGGAAACACAACTTAGGTCATTAGCATGCATTCTCCTAGTGCAGCAACTTGATCTCTTTCATTAGTGACCTGCACTGAAGTGGGCAGAACGTTATGTGCCTCTGGTGAATGTTTATTTAAGGACACACCAGGACATGCAGTAGCAACAGCTGTCTCTGGTGTGAACACGGGCCAGCCTTATAAATGAATGTTCATGTGCATCAAGTCGTGCTTAAGAAAATTAGATTAAAAAAAATGTGCAGCATAACAGCTATTGTGGGGGGGGTTACCCTCCCCCTTTTATCCCCCAAAAGGACTGCATGGCACTTAAAACTATGTATAACAGGGCTGCAAGGGTCAGCAGCCTCCTTGCTGAATGTGTGTGTTTTACTGACATTAAGTTAGTAATGTCACACATTAGAGATTTTATTTTTAATACTTTAACCATCTTAAACGTTTTAATGCTCAGAAAAGTACAGAATTAGAACAACAGCTGATAAACATGCTGTACACTTTTTGTTATGCTGTACACTTAACTGACAGCTCCATCCGGATATCAGTCAAGGCAGCACTGCCAACACCTGCATGAAGAATTATGGTGGGCCAAATTCCAAAGGAGTTGCTCTCAGTGTTAAGGGACTTACTAAAGGCTTAAACCGCAGACCAAATTCCAAACAACCTGATTTTAGTGTAATTGTTCATTTACACTGAGAGTAAGTCTTCCAGAATATTGCCCAGTGTGTCCTAAAGTAAATAATCGTTGTGCCTCCTGGGTCATATTCTATAATATCTGATTACTGGCATCTGTGTCTGCTGTCCTCTGTGTCATAGGAGGCAGAGACTTAATACTATGAAAAATATAAAGGTGCTGTGAAAACAGGGGTTGGGTTGGCAAGGAATGGCTAATAGGCTACGCATCTGACGCATCTGCACAATTCTTATTCCTGGCAGAGCATGTGTGATTCCACATACAACACAAAGAAGCTGATACATACATACAACATGAAGTGAAATATTTACAATCCAATATGGAGCAATGTTTATCAGATCCATGGCTAAGTAACTTGCTCTGTGTTGTTTCATTTTAGTATCAGTTACTAAAACTGACAAGACATCACAAATATTTTCAGTGTTGTAATCATAATGGATACATAGCTCTCAACCTTCCATCACCAAAATGAGGAACACTAGCCCTCATAATGTGGAACAAATGGGCTAAATGTGGAATATATACTAATGGCTTACTAACAACTTCAACTAGGAAGGTCATAGGATGGTTAAAATATGCTGATTTTACTTATAAAGAAGATCTTTTAATGAATTAATATGATTAATTTCTATTTACCATGGATTTCACTTAAAAAATCCTAACACTGAATTTGTGGCACTCTTTCAATGTGGAACTTTGAGGAACATGAACTTTTTAAGACCCCAAATGAGGTACGTTCCTCGTAATGAGGTACACTTGAGAGGTATGATGGATAATTTCCCATGCTGTACCACGTAATGAATGATCTCCCATGCTGTACCACGTAATGAATGATTTCCCATGCTGTACCACGTAATGAATGATCTCCCATGCTGTACCACGTAATGAATCATTTCTCATGCTGTACCATGTAAAGAATGATACGTAGTCAATATGAGGCATTGTAAGTGTTTAGAAGAAATGGAAGCTGTGCATGCCACACTCTTGTTTTAAGAATAAAGGTTAACCAGTTTCAAATTTCAGTTTAGCAGCATATCTCCAAAGTTTTACAGAAGCTTGCTGACTCCGTGGTTAAAATCTTTGTTTCACAGTTCCAGGCTTGGTGTTCTTTCCTGATCTCTGGTCATTGTCTGTGTGGAGTTTGCATGTCATTCCTTGGTCTGTGTGAGTTTTCTGTGAGTACTTTTGCTTACTTTTCATCTCCCAAAAACATGCTGGTGGACTGGTTCTCTTAAATGTCTATACATGTTGCATATCCAATTGCCCTTTTTTGGCGTAGGTCATGGCCAAAAAGGGTCCATGTTTACCAGTTCACTTACCCACTTAAGAAATACATTAAATTTAAAAATTAAAATTATTGTGAATGTGCAAATATATTGATAGAAGACCTATTTACCTCTTTATCTGAGTATTTCAGCTGGCCACTGCTGCTGTGGTGTCCCACTTTATTTACCACTGTCTCATGTACTCATGAGCACATGCATTAACTCCCAATCTGTACTCTGTCTACAAGTGCACTTCAAGGTCTGCATGTGAGATACAGTGTGATTTTAACAGCCCCCTTTCCACCTGATGCACACACCCATTTCCTTCTGCTTCAAGTCTACCCCATTCATCAGATTTCTGGTAATGGGGTGGCTTCATGTCATACACCCCCACAACTGCTTTCTCCCCTTCTGGGTATGTGATAAGGTGCCAACAGTCTCATTTGTTGTCATACTAAATACAGAGGGTGGGACACATCATTGCTTTTATGGCATTTGTTGTCTTTTGAAATTATATCTTCACCTTCCCCTTTGGCACTGAGAGCACATATCACATCCTGCTATACATGATAATGCATTTGTTTTGCACAGAATGCGTTCCCTTAGTGCATATGTCTAGTTTAATGCTTGTAGGGAAAGCAGGGTAGCATTGTTAGATGCATTGATTGACACACTAGCATTCACACTTCAAAGCTTATTATAGGTTCATAGCTTCATAGGTTCATACTAGGCTATCTGCCCTAGGGCATTTATAAGCCTAGCCAGAGTGTGTTTGGCTTTCGCCACCCATTTTAAATTAATTTTGCTATGCCCTTTTTTGAGGTTAGTATACTGTGCCTCTGTCTAACAGTGACACAGAAGTGATACCCGGGGTAAACCTACGATCTCCCATCCACTCATCAAGATTCCTCTTGAAGAGAGTCAATGAGGGACTCTGCCTAACCTGGACTGGGATTTTATTCCAGAGTGAAGGGAGCCTCTGGGTTATGAATCTGTCCCTCCAGCATGTCCTATTTATTTCAGTGCTGAGGTTCAAGTCTTTCGAGCGCATAGCTCGATGGGATTTGGATTTTCTGAGGTGCAGCATGTCCATTAATTCCGGGTTGGACATGGCTTTATACGTCAGGCACAGATCGCCTCTGAGCAGGTGGTATGCCACTGAGTAGAGCTGGAGTTTCTTTAACCGGGCAGCATATGGCATCTGCTTGAGCCCTTTGATCCTCTTGGTGAGGTACTTTTGGGGTCTTTCCAGTTGCTGCAGGTGTCTGGTAAGGTACATCCCAAAAGGGGCATTGTACTCAATTATGGGCCTGATGAGGGATGAGTAAAGAGGCACAATGACCTCCCCTGATCTAGAGGTGAATCCCTTCATGATTAGGTGGGCTATATAAAATGTTTTTCTAACCACTTTGGCCACGTGGTTGTCAAATGAGAGATTGCTATCAACTTGGGTCCCCAGGTCCCTAATTACTTCTTCTGTACTTAATGGATTACCACCTATGTTGTCATTCAAGTAAACATATTAGGACTTGCATACTCTTTTACAACAAAACTTATATTTTTTCCATCATGTACTCATTAAATACTATTTTGAAATGATCTAACTTAATTCATTCTAATTTCAGTGGATAGTTTATTATGTTTTAACTTATTTGTTTTTGTCTGAGGCATTATTCTTCTGTTCTTTCTCACTCTTTTAATTAATTTTTAGATTTGTTTGAGACTGCCAGTCTTGAGTACTTAAGATGCTTGTCTTTATTGGCTTTAAATGCGAGAATTAGACCATCCATAAGCCTACTGTATCAAAGATTATAGCAGACCAATGAAAATAATCAATCAGTTTATACTTATGAATCATTTATTACTTCATTTTTTAGTTACTTACTTATAATGCTTTTCAGTCCATTTCTTTTTCATCATAAGGTTACCAGATTTTTGCTTCATATTCACACTGTAGTCCCATTTGACTTATGGATGTGCAGCAAATTCATTAGGTTTGGGTCTGAGTTTGCGCTATAAGCCAAGCATAAGTCTCCTGTAAGAAGTCTATATGATACAGAGTATAGTGAGAGGGACTTTAGTTGGTCTGTGTAAGGCAAGTGCTGGAGTGCCTTATCTTCTTTGTTAGAAACCTCTGAGGTCTCTCTAATTGCTGGAGGTGCTTTGTACAGTACATGCTGAACGGGTCGTTATACTCCATTATGGGCCTGGTTAGTGCTGAATATAGAGATGTTATAACCTCCTTTGCTCTAGAGGTGATGCCTTTACTAATCAAGTGTGCTATGTAGAAAACCTTCCTTACCACAGTAGACACATGGTGGGCAAAGTTAAGATCACTGTCAACTTGTGATCCCAGATCCCTTACCACTTCTTGCATACTCGGTATTGTTGTTGATTTGATAGTGTGCAGGACACTGCTTTTGCCATACTTAATGATGATGCATTTTTTTGCATTCAGTTTGAGACTGTGACTAAGACCCCAGTCATTGGTCTGAGTAAGACCCTCCTGGAGTATGCTGACATCATTTGGGGATTTAGTAAATGTACCTAGTTTGTAATCATCTGTAAACTTGGTCAGCCACACCTACTTAGTTTTGGCCTATACTTCTGAGAAGTATATAACAAACAGTAGGGTCCCAGCACTGACCCCTATGGCACCGTGTTGGTGACAGGTCTGATGGTTGATGTGGAGTCACCCACTTTGATAGTATACTAGGGTTACCAACAGTCATTGTAAATGTGTATTTGCAGGAGGCTGTCATTGCAGCTGCTTTTCCAGATGGTGCATGATATCTACCCCAGAGGTGCAGGGTCATCTGACCATGCTTAACCTTCATGCCTGAATTACATCAACATAGTGTGCTGGTACCATGTGGATAGGGCCACCATACAAGAAATCTTGGAAACATGCTGGTCTCGTCGGCAGTCTTGTAGGAGTCATGGAGTCCCTATCCCCGTGAATACCAAGGTATGTGTAGCTCTATATATATTAGCTACAGGGACCTTTCAAGACCTACTGGGAACACAGTGTGGGTATCTCAGCCCTCTGCCTTGAGAATACTCCATCAATTCCTTGATGTAATACTGCAGTATATGAGGACCATATGTAGTTTACACATATGCCAGAGAACAGAGACAACACCATGTGGGAGTTCTTTGATATAGGACATATCCCAGCGGAGACAGCCAATACCACATGAGAGTTCTATGATATAGCCCAATTACCTGAGGTTCTGGGGGTCATAGACTGTGCCCACATTGAAATAAAGGCCCCACCTGCTGAACTGAGAAGGAGGTACATTAACAGCAAAAGGTATCACTTCATCAACTGTCAGGTGGTCTGAAATGCAAAAAATATCTAAAATGTGTGTGCAGGACACCAAGGCAATTTTCCTGACTTATACATATGGCACACATATGACCTGTACCAATGGTTTGCAAGGGGTGACTTCCTAAGGGGGCATCTTAATGGCGATGCTAGATATGGCCTGGAACTCTAGCTCATGATATCTATTAGAAAGTCATACAATTAAACTGACTAGAGGTATAACTGTGCACTATTGCAAACCAGAAATATTATAGAGTGCGTGTTTGGGCTGCTGAAGGCTTGCTTTCAAAGTTTCAGTTCATCCAGTGCTGCCCTGTAGTATAACCATGTCATGTTCTAAAATATTGTCCATTTATTCAATGTTACACAGTTTTATAGTTAAGAAGCAGCTACAGCAGGGTGGCTTCTTGCAGGGCCAGCAGTTCCCAGCACCACAGGCAGCAGAAGCTTAAATAGAAAAGGAGTCAGAGGAGGAGCCAGTAACAGGGGATGACCATGCCAGAGAGAAGTGGATGCAGCATGAAGTGTCACTAGCAAAGAGGCAATGGATTGCAAATAGCTTTACAAAATAACCATAAAAGATTTAAGCAGACCTGAACATTACTGATTTTTTTTTTTTACAGAGAATGGAGGAGACCCTTGACCAACATGGGGAAATTTGCCCTTTTCCCCCACTGTAGTGTGATCCTAGAGTTGGTATATTTAGTTAGGGGGGTGTGGGAGTGTGGTGGGGATAGCCCCCCACATGTGGGTGGGTTTGACATACTTTGGTGTGTTATTTTGTTAAATGTTGGCCAAGTGTCTTCTTCTTCTTTCCCTGTAAAAAACTTTGGCAATGTGATGGTTTGGTTTATTGCAATTTCGGTGTTGTCATCTTGGTAATCTGCAGTTCGAGTAAGTGTAAATTCGGTCTACCGAAGTAGACCTATATATATATATATATATATATATATATATATATATATATATATATATATATATATATATATATATGTGTGTGTGTGTGTGTGTGTGTGTGTGTTTGTATATAAAAGGCTTGGGACATAGATGGCTATGTAATCACTTCTAAAGTGTATTCTATTTAACTGTATCATTAGGAATAATAGCTATAATACAGTTTTCATTTTGTTTGCATTTCTCTTCCCCACCTTCTTTGTCAATGTCCTTTCTCTTACATACAGTATTTTTGTTTCTCTCTACTTGTTTTACTGTTATGTGCAACAGCACAGCAACCTGTAACTGGCACACAGCCAAAGCCTGTAGGACCCCCACAGTTGACAGCAGCAGCACCACAATTGCCACCACCACCACCAGTAGAAACACCAAACACATCCAGTTTCCAGCCTGCTACATTTGCCTCCATGCCTTCTGCTCTACCTGTACCATGTGCATCAGGTAGCCCTGCATGAGAATCTGGTCAAGTTGTACCCACTGTTAACAGTATGAGTGAAGATGATACCTTTGTTATGCATCATCACATGGCAGACATTCTGAGTAATATAATCAACAGGTGCTGGAACATCCTCATTGATCACATGGAGACCATGCTCTGGCAACTTGTTAAGTTATATCCCTGCCCAGAACTAGCTCTACCTTCATTGGTATGACCCAGTGGTGATAGTAACCAAGATGATCATAGGATCAAAGGATCATAGTAGGTTACTAGGCAAATGGCCCTGGGGCCCTTCCAAGCCTAGCCAAGAGTTTATCCCCAAAAAGAAACCTCAGTCAGCACCTGTCACTCCTGTCAATGGGGGACACAGGTGGAACCCCTGGAAAAGTATATTCCAGAGACGGGCAACCTCTGGGTGATAAACCTGTCTCTCCAGTAGATGTTGTTGATGTTGCATATTAGATTCAAGCCTTTTGAGTGGGTAGTGCATGAGGAGTTAGACTTATTGATATGGAGCATCTCTGGTAGGGCAGGGTCTGAGATTACCTTGTAGACGAGACACTGATCACCCCTGGGCAATCTGTACAATACCGAGTAGAGTGATAGTGATTTGAGCCTGTCTGCATAGGACAGGTGTTGGAGGCCATGGATTCTCTTTGTGGGGTATTTCAGTGGCCTTTCCAGTTGGTAAAGATGTTTGGAGAGGTACATCCCAAACGGGGCATTATACTCAATTATTGGTCTAATGAGGGAAGAGTATAGAGAGGTAATAATCTCCTTTTTTCTGGATGCAATCCCTTTACTTATGAGATGAACCAAGTAAAAGACTTTTCTGACCACTGCCACTACATGATGGTCAAATGTGAGGTCGTTATCAACCTGAGTGTCCAGGCATCTTACCACAGGTTTTGTGCTTAGGGGGTTGCCGTTGATGTGGTAATCAGTAGGCGTCTTATTTTTGCCGAATGGTATGATGATACTTTTTTTTTGCATTTAGCTTGAGGCCATGACTTTTGCACCATTCACTATTTGCTGTAAGAGCCTCATGCAGTATGTTAACATCATCTGGGGAGTCAATGACAGCACCCAACTTACAGTCGTTCACAGACTTGGTCAGCTACAGGCTCTTTGTCTTTGCATGGACCTCTCAAAAATAGATGCCAAACAGCAGGGGTCCCAGGACAGATCCCTGGGGAACTCCACTAGTAATAGGTCTGCTATCGGAGGTGGAGGTGCTTATTTTGACTTTGAGGGTCCTGTCAGTGAGCCAGTTGGCAACCCACCTGATGAGATAGGGATTTATGCCAAGTTTTGTTAGATTTTTGATGATGCCTGAGGGGGGGATTGTGTCAAAGGCCTTGGCCAAGTCAAGGTAAGTGGTATGTACTGACATTCCCTCATCCAGGGCTTTGGTGACAGTCTCAAAGAAGTCAACCAGGTTCAACCGGCAAGATCTGCCCTTGATGAATCCGAACTGGGTGGGATCAAGTGCTTGGAGATTGCCTATGTCCTTGTTTGTGAAATCCATAATAATAATATGCTCCGTGGCTTTACAGATCAGACTTGTCAAGCTAATGGGGTGATAGTTTCCAGGGTCAGTAGTGGCACCACCTTTGTGCAAGGGGATGACAATGATAGTTCTCCACTTTGCTGGAATGAAGCCAGTACTTAGGCTGTGGTTGAATAGGATGCTCAATGGAGAAGCTAGTTCTTGCTGAAGATGGTGCAGAATACATCCTGGGATACTACCAGGTCCCATGGAAGCTGTGTTCTTTGCCTTGGATAGGGCCTGTAACACTTGATCTATGGAGATGTGAGGTGTGGGACAGGTACTGGGGATGTCAAAAGGTCCTTTGGGGGGACAGAGGGGTGAAGTTTGCACTGCACCTATCTGCTAGCAGGTTTGCTAAGTCAACAGGATCAGTGTAAGTGATACTGTTAAGTACTAATTCGGAACAAACCTGGGCTTTGCCATGGAGGTTTCTGATTTAACTGAGGAAGAATTTATGGTTTCCTTTTGTTATGTAGGCTAGTTTCGATTCATAATTTGCCTTGGAGGTTTTCGCTAGTGATTTAATTTGCTTGTTGAGGCTAAGGTGGGAGTTTTTCCAATTTGAAATTTGTTCCCTTTTACCATTGGACAACAGTTTCTTTCTTTTATTGTAAAGCCTGTTGACAGAGAATGTCTGCCAAACAGGTTTGTGTTTCCCTGAGGTGCAGGTTTTAGTTCTATGGGTATGGCTGAGTCCATGCTGTTGTACAGATGCTTGTATACTGCATTGGTGTACTGTTCAACATAGTTGTCTGTGTCCTATGAAGGGGGCAGTGGTGTGAAGCCACAGATAACCTTACTTAGGAAGTTGTAGTCAGCTTTTGAGAAGTTTTTTAGCTTGATTGTAGCTGGGGGAGTAATGTCCCCACCCATCCTTGTTGATGTAACAATCATTCCCTGGGTTGGGAGAGTGGCCTAATGGTTAAGGTGCTTGCCTTACAAACACAAGGTGCAAGGTTTGAATCTCACAGAAGATCATTGGCTAGGCTTAAAATGGCTCGCAAGAGCAGTTAACCTAGTACTAATCTATGAACCTATGGTCTCCCCTCTGTTTGTCTGAGATCTCTTTCACCATTATGTCCCCTCTCATTTTGTTACCATACATCATATCAGTCATGTCTGTCTTCTCTTGCTACCTAACCTAACCTAACCTATCCTAACCTAACCTATCCTAACCTAACCTAACCTATCCTATCCTAATCTAACCTATCCTAACCTATCCTAATCTAACCTAACCTAACCTAACCTAACCTTACCTAACTTAACCTAACCTAACCTAACCTTACCTAACCTAACCTAACCTAACCTAACCTAACCTTACCTAACCCTCTTACCTTCTTCTTTCTTTCCTTCCCTCTTTTCCCA
The DNA here is from genome assembly GCF_019279795.1 of Protopterus annectens. NCBI lineage: Eukaryota > Metazoa > Chordata > Ceratodontiformes > Protopteridae > Protopterus > Protopterus annectens. The sequence goes on from NC_056733.1 coordinate 601,448,674, forward strand.
AGTTATCTTTCTATTCATAAATATGAAATGAGCACCCATCCCACAAAAAAGTATTTCCCTCCTACCCTACCTTCATTCATCTCAATTTGTTCCACACTATCCTTGATTTCCCTTTTCATCTCTTTTATATACACACATTCCCAAACTTTATTCTGGTCAAAAAATACACAAACACACCACATGCACATCCATATAGGACTTCTAAACTACTTAACTTTTTGTGGTCATACTGTGTGTAATAATTTGTGAAAAGCACAATTGGTATCCATAAACAAACAACTAGGAATGTCACTGCTCATTATATAACAAAGATTAAGTCTAGTCACTGTCACCTGCTACATATATTGGCTTCAGCTGCCATTGACTGTGTAAATAAAGTGAGCATCATTTTTTAGCAGTTTGTAAATTCAAAATGCAGTAAAGCTTACAACTTTAGAAAGACTACATCTGTGGCTCAGCTTGCATGTAAAATTTCTTTCTCTGTTGAGGGTATTGAGTATAATTTCCCTCATGGATGTGTGTGTGTGCATGCATGTGTTCATGCGTATGTATATCTATCTATCTATATATATATATATATATATATGTGTGTGTGTGTGTGTGTGTGTGTGTATGTGTGTGTATTTTTTTTGCTTCCAGTCTGTAAATATGTACAGTCACCTGCTATCTGCTTCACTGACACCTGTAGCATGTGACTGCTTCCGTGGCTAAGCTTGTAAATGAAGTACTTAGTAAAAAGTATATAAAGATGGGAGTGGGTTTAAATGCCCTTGGGGTTTTATGTGTGCTTTGCTCATGACATTTGCATTATAGTACATGTACACTGATCAAACTCTGCTGATGTCATAACTGGTTTTAGTCAATAAATCTTGTTACTTTTCTGTATCCCTCCTGTCCTGTCTGTTTTTCACATTTTTTAACTTCAAGTACTTCCGTTTGATATTGTGTGTATGTCCATAGGTTCACAACAGATTACTAGGCTAACAGCTCAAGAGCCCTTACAAATCTACCCAATTTTACTCAGATTTTACTCAGTTTTATATCCCTAGGAGAAAAAAAACAAGTGTCAGCAAGCATGGTTTTGACAAGTTTTGCAGGCTGCTTCTGGCCATAAGGGACGTGGGCAACAGCCCAGGAGTGAATTTGCTGTTTCCCATCCATTGGTCCAGATTGCACTTGAAAATGGTCAGGGAAGAGCCCTGCTTCACATGAATAAGAAGCCTATTCCAAAGCAGGGGCAATCTCTGGGACACATATCTGTCTCTTCAGCATGATCTATTCATGACAGAGATCAGGTTTAGATCCTAGGAGCGAGTAACCCTGGTGCTGTTAGTTTTCTGAATATGCAACCTTTCCATCAAGGCTGAGCCACAGACTGCCTTGTAGGTCAGGCACAGATCACCCCTCAGTAATTGGTAGAAATCTGAATACAGTGAGTGATAGGGCTTTTGATCAGTCTGCATATGACATGTTCATTATATTCTGTATTTTTTACATGCATATATACATATATGCAAATATTTCAAGCATGGACATTAATCCCCTTCTAGCTTGCCAATATAACAAAACACTTGTTCCCATAATACGTGTCTAGGCAGTTCTTAAAATATTTAAACTAGTACTTCTTTTAATGTAATTTGGTAGTCTGTTCTATGCATCAGCTACTCTGTCAGAGAACCAATTAGTACACTTCTCATTCCTATAGAATATTCTACACAGGTTGTCTGATGATTCTCTAGTACTATTTGATAACCCCAAACATTCCCAGAGGTAGTTGTCTCTAAATGCCCTGCATACTTGAATAAGATCTTCTCTTAGCTATCAGTAAGAGACACTGTACAAGTTCAGATATTTTAGTCTTTCATAATAACTTAAATTTTCACATCCATGGATGCCCTTGGTATATTTCTACCATACTCTTTCCAGTTTACTCATGCTTGTTTTCTTATTGGGTTTCCAAATTGTTATTCCATACTCAAGTTTGGATCTAATGTAACTAGCAGGAAATGACTTCATTATTTTTGATTCCGTAGACTTTATAAATCTTTTTATACAACCTATAGTTCTATAACTATCATTAACCAATTAGTTGATATGATTAGAAAAACTCTTAGCTGAATCTACTCCTATACCAGGTCCTTAAATGAATCTACAGTTTCAATCACTGTGTGATGTATTAAATATTCACCTTTCAATTTATGTCTCCCAAATCTCATGTGTGTAGTTTTTGATGTATTTATCAGCATATTATTCTCCTGTGCCCAAATGGTCAATTTAGTCAAGTTATTTTGCCGACATGCCTTATCTGTAACACTTGTACTCAGTTTACCCAATTCCAGGTTGTCTGCATATAGACTGTAGAACACCTCAGATGAAACAGTTAGGTCTAAAAGATACAATCTAAGCAAGTAAGGGCCTAGGACAGAGCCCTATGGGACACGTTGACTGTAACCAAGGATTTTGCTTGTCTAGCTCTTGTATGATACTTGCCATATCCTATTTGTAAGCATTGCAACTATCCATCGTATCAATGGATCGTTGTACTAATTTATTGATCAGTGTTTTGTGTTTGACCCTGTCAAATGCTGAAATTAAATCTATACAAATTACATCACAGCACAAATTTTCATTCATAGCTGTTGTTATATTGTTATAGAACATCATGTTACAGGTGGTAATAGATCTATTTTCAACATATGCATGCAGATATATGGTTTCAAGTCCCAGCCATTCCAATTCTGACAATAACTTATCCAATATTAAGTTCTCCATTATTTTTCCACAATGTGAAAGTAGACTTAAGGGTCTATATGACACTGGGTTTGTCCTACTCCCCTTTCCCTTAAAGCAAGGTGGGCATTGCAGTGGTGCAGCAGTAATGTTGTCACCTCACAGCAAGAAGTTATCTGGTTCCATTCTCAGCTGGGGTGCCTTCTGTGCAGAGTCTGCATGTCCTCCCTGTGTTCATGTGGGTTTCCTCTAGGTGCTCTGGTTTTCTCCCATGTCACAAAGACATGCATCTGGAGTGTTTCTCCCTGGGCATCTGCTGAAAATTGGCTTTGTTCCAAGTTGGACTTTCCCGGTAAAAAATAATAAATAAGAGCATGCCTGCAATCTTGAGGACTCTCCCCATATTTATATGACCTAGTGAATAATAAATATAATGGTACCGTAAGTTCTTGCTGAAGTGTTCTCAGGTCAGTGTTAATAATTCCAAATCTTCCCTGTGCTTTGTTTGGATCCAGTTTATGCAGTTCTTTTTCAATATAATCTAATTTAATTCCAGTATCTGTGGTTACCTGGATGTCACTAGGACAACTCAACACCCCTTTTGTGGAGACAAACTATTTTGCATAAGATTTTCTAAATATATCTATAATCTGTTGTGTCTGAGAATAAATTTTAGAATCTGCACACAGTTTATCAGTTTGCATCCTTATTCCTTCCACATCTTATGTATCTATAAAAGGTTTTCCTATTATGCCCAATATCTTTAGATAAATGTTCTTCAAAATTTTCTTGATCTTGTCTCATGCTAGGCTAAATCTGTTTGTCCAGCTTGTTTATTTCAGTTTTCAAAGTTGTAGTTTGACCTCTCTTTCATTTCTATTTTTTGTCTCTCACCTTAATCAGGTATCTTGTTCGTATGGAAATATATCCCCTGCCACTATATGCCTAAATCCTGATGGTAAACATTATTTTTTGCACTCAAACAATTTCTCTTTCAAAACTTTCCACATCCCATCTGCAGTTTTTCCACTGAACACCTCACTCCAGTTAGTTTTACATAGTGACTGTTTTGCTTCCATGTAATCTGTAATTAACCTTCTGTGCAGTGGTTTAGATTTCAGTTTGGCAGAATTATCTAGCAACAAATTAACCTTTATAACCCCATGATCATTGCACATCAACGGTGGTAAAACTTGACTTGAAGGAACAATAGATTCTTTAGGAACACAAAAATGTCTGTGTTCCATCCCCTGGTATTTTTTTACAATCTGAAGCAATTGTTGTTCCTGAATATATGCTGTGAATAATTTTCCTTACTAACATTGTTGAATCAATATTATTCCAGTCTGCTTCTGGTAAATTTAAGTCGCCAGGCCAGCTAATATTATTATTCCTGCCTGTATTTCATGAAATAAATGTATGAATTCCTCTTGGTCATCTGCACTTGACTTTGGTGGTCTGTACACTCCAGCAATTGTTATATGTTCCAGGGTTGTCATTATTGTCACAGTTACACAGCCTATAGTTTTGGTGTTATCACTGAACAAGTAATAATCACAGGTCTCATAACTATCTAATCCCTATCATAACACTGCCACCTGATTTTTTTGTTAGAATGTCTGTTACAGTAAAAATGTTTATACCTTGACAGAACTGGTTTCCAGTCACTGTTGTTTTACCATGTTTCACAAACAATAACATCAATCTTGTGGGAATGTAGCAACTTTTCCAATAAAAAAACATTATTATTAATGCTTCTTGCATTAGCAACCATCAGAGATCCATCAAATGTTATCTGTGAACTGCAAAATTTTCGACCTGGCAAAGATCCTGCCTAGTGTTTGTCAAATGTTGCAAAATATCCGCTGCAAAAATTGTCTTCTCTGATCTTCATAAATGCACGCCATCCTGTCTGAACATGTGCTCAAAACTAGGCTTGGATGCTCTACACATTTCCATGTTTTAAAACAGGACATTTTTTCCATGTAAGTATTTACCCCAAAAATCTTTTCATTCACGATGACCTGACTATCCTTTCTATAGGTGATTTGTGAAAAATACGTCCTAACACAAGTACAAAGTATACTATCTACGAGGGCTGTCAGTTCCCTACTAACAGTCAGAGAATCCTTGCAGATGACATAATTTGTACCGACATGAATAAAACCAGATCCGTACTTCCTTACATTAAGGTGTTCCAAGGCTTGTCTCACATCTTCTATTTTTGCTCCCTGCAAGCATAACAATTTTCAATGTTCATTATTATCTTCTCTGCAAATATAAGTATCAGTTCCTCTAATAACTGAATCTCCAATTACGAGTGTCTTTGCTGACCAGCTCTAAAGAATCTTCAGCTTCTAATACAGTAATATCTGCTCTATCAATTGTTACTAAGGGTAGAGCTTCATCGCCATTAGTCTTATTAATCCCACTGTGTTATTGTGTATTAAATTCTCATCCAACTGGCACTGTAAAGCCACAGTTTGAGCCATGTAGTCAACATTTGTCTTTCTCTTTTTTCTTACAGTAATGGTCTTCAATTCTTCCACGTTCAATTTTGATTTCTTCCTTTTCACCTGCCCCCTGCCTCTTTTTCCTACCTTCTCTTTTGGAAAAATTATGCCCTTTTCTGTAGACTGAAGGTTTTCTGATAGAAAAAAATATTATCATTCCCTGAACCTATGTGTTACATAACAAAGCAGTGTATTTTTTGGATGAGAAACCTCTGAGGACACTCCAACTATTGCAGGTGCCTGGCGAAGTGCATGCTAAAGGGTGCATCGTACATGATTATTGGTCTGATGAGGGCTGAACACAGTGGTACTATGAAATCAGTAGATCAGGATGTAATTCCATTATGTATAAGCTGAGTCACATAGAAGGATTTCCTCACCGCTGTGGTGGTCATAGCTCAGATTCATAGCTCAGATTACTATCTAACCGAGTACCTAGATATCTCAACACCGGGTCATCTCTTAGGGGGCTGCCGTCAATGTTGTAGTTTGCAGGGGTATTCGATTTCCCAAAGGGCATTACTATGCACTTCTTCACATTTAGATTGAGGTCATGGCTGTGGCATCAATCATTAGTCTGTGTCAGACCTTTCTGTAGGATATCAACATCATTTGGGGAGTCGATGATTGCCTCCAACTTGCAGTCATCTGCAAACTTGATCAGCCAAAGGTCATCTATATTTGTTTTGACATTTGAGAAGTATATCCCAAACAGTGGGGGGGGGGCAGCACTGAGCCCTGTGATACTCCACTAGTGACTCGTTTCTTGCTGGATGAGGATTCCCCCACTCTGAAAACATGAGTCCTATCCTTGAGCCCTTGGCTATCTATCTGGTGCTGCAGAGGTTTATGTCCAATTTTGTGATTTTATCTATAATACCTAAGTGGGGTATTGTGTCAAATAGCTTGGCCAGGTCAAGATAGGCAGTTTGTACTGTATTACCCTCATCCATAGCCTTAGTGAACTTTTCAAAGACATCCATCAGAATGAGCAGACAGGACCTGCCCTTGACGAAGCCGAACTGGGTTGAATCTAGACTGTAGATATTTCCAATGTCATGGTCAATTAGGTCCATGATTATCCTTTCCATAGCCTTGCATATGAGGCTAATCAGACCTATGGGTCGGTGGTTTCCTCGGTCTGCTAATAGTACCCCCCATACAGAGAGAGATGACTGTTGCTGTCCTCCACTCTACTGGGACAAAGCCTGTCTGGAGACTGTGGTTTAATAGAGATCCGAGTGGGTCTGCTAAGTCATGTTTTAAGCTATTTAATAGGAACCCTGGGATTCTGTCAGGAGTCATTTATGCTGTGTTTCTAGCTTTAGAGAGAGCAGTGATGATCTGTGATAACAGGCAAAGGAATGGTAGGGGGTATTTCATGAAGAGTCACCGGAGGTGATGAAGGGGTGAAATTTGTGCTGAATTTATCTGCTAGCAGATTTACTATTTCTTCTGGCTGAGTATAGGTAGTGCCATCTACAGCCAAGTCAGCACATTGCTGAGTGTTTCCTTTAAGATTTTGGACATAACTAAAAATGTGTTGCAGTTATCCTTTGTTTGAGAGGCTATTTTAGTCTTGTATTTAGCTTTTAAAGACTTGACTAGTTCCCTGAGTTGTCGATCGAGAATTTTTTTTTCTGTTTTTCTCCCCTCCACTTACTTCTAGGCAGGTTTTTCTTCCTTCTGTTGTATAGTCTATTTATGCAAGGGGTCCACCTGGATGACTTATTTTTCCAGCTGGATCTGGGTTTAGTTTGGTCAGGTACTGCTGTTTCTATGCAGTTAAGTGGTTGCACAGGGTATTCATATATACTTCTTCATAGGCTTCCATGTTGCACAGGGTATTCATATATACTTCTTCATAGGCTTCCATGTTTTCCAGGTTAAGAGGAACTATAAAATGACCTATGTTATCACTTAATAGAAATTAATTTGCTTTTTCTTATAGCCCCTTCCTCATTGACTTCTGTGTCCCTGATTTTGCACCACCTCTCTTTGCAATCTTCTGTCTGTTACATGTTTGTTTCTGTGGGTCCCCCTACTATCCTTCTACCTTAGGCATGCTTCACACTCTTCCTTCCACAAGAAATGTCTCAGCATATAGTTATCCTTGAGGCATAAAAAAAATCACCCCATGAGTATTACCAAGTGTATGTGCAGTTTCACACTGACTAAGCTAGAGGCTTGTGCTCACTCAGTATTTACTACTGCTGTTTGTGCTTTACTGTGGCAGCAGGTTTGTCCAACATGATCTTCAAGTGGTTCCTTAATGCAGCAGTAGGAGAGGCTACTTGTCAAGCACACTTGCCTGGCTGCATGCTTTATTGATGAGCCTTGCGGCTCATCATGTATGTATAGTAAACAGTGTTAGCTTGACTGTAATCACAGATGTGACATTTCTGAATATCTAGGAATGTAGTGTCGGATGTCCTTCTATATCATTGTTGCAGTATTCTAAATAGGTGGGATCTCTCACAGAGGGCATCCTGATGCTCAGCCAGTATACAAAAGTCTAATGATCTTGTATGTGCCGTACATCACACATGCTCCCAGCACAGAAACTAAGGCAAAAAAAGGACATACAGATGGAACAACCCAGAACGTCTTTGCCTCCACTTCAAATGCCATTATTGCTAGTTTGTCTGAATGCCTTGTTTCTGTACTGAATATCTAGCTGCCAGATATGTAGTGTCCCACTGGAGTTTTTTTTTGTTTTCTTTTCTTGGTCTTGTATTTTATTTTGCTACCTAGAGTTCATGTTATCCAAGAAGGGATACTGTCAGTGCGGGAGGTAAATTCCCGCCCCAGATGTCAAGAGGAACCGTAGGTTGATTATCTTGAAGGGTCCTACAGGGATTATGCAGATATTGGTCAGAAAGAGTTTCTGGTTCTCTTATCAAATCTTACCATGGGTTGAAACCTCATTATGTTAAGTTGTCCAGTCTCACCTTTGTTCTTGCTGGATGGTTCGGAGCCGATCCTCGGCTCTGACTCAGCCACTTACTATAGCTCTAGAGCTCTTTACTGGCTCGAGGCTACTCCCCAGAATGCCCAGCGCCAGCTACCCAGATTTCATTTGCTGCTTTAGCTGCAAGGTTGCAATCAATACTGGCTCAGGCTTAGTATAATTTTTTGTCTCTTTTAAACTCAAATATTGTGCTTAAAATTTGATATAATTCTTCTTTGGTAATAGTTTGTAAGTTTCTTTTACTGTAAACCCCCTTATCTCATCCTTGTGCTTTACTTTGTGCTGTGTTGGCCATCACCCCTTAGTCACTAGGCCTTCTGTTATTCCATGAACTCGTTTAACTTAGAGAGCCCCCCCTCACCCTTAAGGACAGCCATTTAAGTTAGAGGGTCTCCTTTAAGGTCTTTATTCATTTTTAATTTTTCTTTTGTAGTTTGACTTTTAATAAAATGTCTAAGGAAGTTAAAACCTCTGTTTTTAAAAAGTGTGACTCATGCTGTCAGAAGATGTCTCTGACAGATGGGCACACTAGTTGTGCTTACTGCTTGGGGGCTCTGCACCTGCAGGACTCTTGTGCTATTTGTCATGCCTTTAGTCCAAGGGTCCTGCAGGAGCGGAAAAACAAGCTTATCCTCCATGGATTATTAAAACAGGATTCTCCGGCTAAAGCATCTCAGCCAGTGAAACCTTTGAAACCAGTCAAGCTGTCGGCTCCATGTTCGGAACCAACACGTGAGCTTGACAAACCAAGTGTGTCTGTGCCAGCTGGCACCGACAAGACTACCCCCTCCGTCGGCTCCAACTGTTGATTTGGAGCCATCTCGGAGCCACAAAAGAGCTAGGTCTCCTTCTTTGGAGCTGATTCGCTCGGTGTCACAATCAGAATTACTTCAAAGCAAGTCCAGTCATCGCTCATCTTCCCACTCTTCTCGATCTTCGAGGTTATTGGATCAGGATGTTGAGAGAGTGGTCAGTAGGTTGCTTAAGTCACAGGCCCTTGCTAAAATGCTTTCGAGCCCAACTCAACAGGCTTCAGCTACATCTGCTTCAATTTCAATTCCTCCTCCGACTATGCTTAGTTCAGAGCCGTAGTCCATGGATGCTCCGATAGTGGTTCCTTTGGCTCTGATGACATCCTCATTGGCTCCAACATTGGCTTTGATTACCTCGATTTTTCCACCCATTGAGGTATCTGGGTGCCGAAGCTCTCTCGTAGGCTCCGAGGGAGGAAGTGGTATTGGACCCTTGTCTGACCCTGCTCTCCCTCTCTGAGCGTCGGCTCAGTTGAGCTCAGCTCCCACATTGGTATCGTAGCCATCACCCTTGGTGCAGGGTGGTATTCCTGTCTTTTTGGAGCTGGAGCCCCCCTTGTGTTGAGACCGTGACACCTTTGAGGTCATGCAGAAAGAGCTGTCCCCACAGACGGCTCCACTATTGGTTCCATCCGCTCTGTCCCCCTCGGTGCCTGTGACAACCTCTGCTCCTCCTCCAGCCCCAAAGTGTAGGGAACCTATGCCCCAGGACACCCCATTGGGTGAACCATCTTCTTCTGAAACTTCCCCAGAGCATTCTGAGCAGGCTCCCTGGAAGAAAAAGTGCAAGAGGAAGCACCTAGACTCCCCTGAGTCTGTCACCTCAGATACAGACCTGGATGAATCAGAGGGGTCCCCAAGGTCCCCCACTGAAAATGTTAAATTTTCTGACATCCTTGAGATTCTCAGGCAGAGGTGTAGCTGGGCTTCCCTTGCCCCCTCCAAGGACGAGTCTGTATACCTGGATGCATTTGGTTCCCGACCTTCCACCTCCTGGGTGTCTCCACCTTTTGATCCACTCATGTCTGTAGTGTCTCGAAAGGCTTGGAACCTGTCCCGAGGAGACCCAATAAATTTATCATAGCTCCCCAAGACAAACAAGTCTTAACTAAAGGTGTCCCAGTTGATGCCATTGTAGTAGCAGCAGCCACAAAGAGAGAGAGTTAGCTGAAGCCTCCTCATCTGTCCATCCACTGAATAAAGACTCTCATACAATGGACAGATATGGGAAGCAAATGTTTTCATCAGTGACCTTCTCCCTTAGGTCTCTGAACTATCTTTCTCATTTTACTAGGCTTCAGAGGTATCTCCTAAAAGAGCTTGGAGATACCCTACAAGATCCCACAGCTGAGAGAGCTTCAGCCAAGGTAGCTACCCAGCTTGCGACTCTTAATTCAATAGTCAACTCCTCCATGAGGCTTATTTCATACGCAGCTGATGGAGTGAGTAGAGCTGCAGGAACAGCAGTAGCTCTTAGGAGACATTCTTGACTGCAGCTGTGTCAGTTTGCGGAACCTTTCAGAGTGTCCTTCACCAATACCCTCTTTGATGGCTCCTCTCTCTTTGGGCCTCAGGTGAAAGACACGCTTACCAGGTGCCAACATGTCAGAGTCCATTTTTGCACTCCTACCAGACCATACCCAAAAGGTCAGAAGGGTGGAAAGATGTGGTTTCAAAAATCCCAGGGACCCTTGCCTGATGCACGTGGTGAATTTTCCTCCACGGGCAGAGGGGGAAATAATAACAATGGAAGATGCTGCCCTCATGGCAGAGGAGGTCCGCAAAATCAGGGTGACAGTGATACGTTCTCTTCCAAACCCTATCAACATCCCTGAAGGGATGCCCGACTGCTCAACTCTGGAAGCAGTTGGGGGAAGGCTTTCATTGTACCCAACCACCTGGCAAAATATTACAAAAGACAAATGGGTACTAGCCATTATATCTGGAGTTTACAAGATTCCCTTTCAGCAACCCCCTTTTGTTTCAAAAAAATCCATCCCAGATGTTCCACGCAATCTAAGGGATCAGGCAGTTGCAGAAGTTTCAAGACTGCTAGAAAAAAGAGCTATCCAGGAAGTCCCCGCAGACCAAGTAGGATCTGAAACTTACTCAAGATTCTTTTTAGTGCCCAAAAAGACTGGGGCCTGGAGTCCAATTATGGATTTCAACAGGTTAAACAAATCTGTATAAAAAGAAAAGTTCCGAATGGCAACACTGCAGTCCATTCTCCCCTTTCTGGGTCAGGACAATTGGATGTGCTCCATAGATCTTCAGGACGCATACTATCATATAAAAACAGACAGACGGTCCAGGAGATTTCTATGCTTCTGGCTAGGGGCCAGTCATTACCAATTCAGAGCTCTGCCCTTTGGTCTCACCACAGCCTGCAGGGTGTTCACCAAATGCATGTCAGTAGTCACGGCTCACCTGAGACGTCAAGGATTCCAGGTGTTTTCTTATCTGGATGACTGGCTCCTCACTGCTACCACCAGGCAACAACTTATAGAGGCACAAGATTACATCATCACATCCTATGCTCATCTAGGCATCACAATAAACTTCAAAAAATCTAACTTGTCGCCCTGTCAATCTATTACATACATAGGAGCAGAGCTAAACACAAGAAAAATGATTGTAAAATTGCCTCAGGAAAGAGTTTTCATTATTCAAAAACAGGTGTCACTTCTCCTGAGGAGCAAAAGAATTCAAGTCAAATATGTTCTTAAAGTTCTAGGGTCCATGTCAGCAGCCATTCTTCTAGTCCTCTTAGCACGTATTCACATGAGAATCCTTCAGTGGCTTCTTTTCACACAATGATCCTTCCAGGAATTACCCATGTCTCACATGATGTTGATTATGGAATCTTGCAAAAGACACCTTTCCTGGTGGATGGTCTCCCCATTAGTTTCTCAGGGCAGACCTTTCATAAAACCCCATCCAGTCACCAGAGTGACCACGGACACATCTCTGATAGGGTAGAGGGGGCATTATCTAGGGAAGACAGTCCAAGGCACTTGGCAACCTCACGAGTACCACTTGCACATCAACGTCCCAGAAATGAGAGTGGTGCTCCTAGCGTTGCAAGCTCTTGAAGACTCTCTCCCTGCCAGGACTATTGCAATACAGATGGACAATATGTCAGTGGTTTGGTACATCAACAAACAGGGCGAAACCAGGTCTTACCCCTTGTGCCGAGATGCCCTCAGACTGTGGCAATGGGTGATTTCCTCCCAATGTTTTCTGATAGCAATGCATATCCCTGGGACATCCAATGTAATAGCGGACAGGCTCAGCAGGGCTATCCTCATGCCTCACGAGTGGTCTCTAAAACAGGAAATTGTGGATCTTATTTTCCGCAAATGGGGCCAGCCTTGCTGCGATCACTTTGCCTCTCCCCTCAATAACAAATGCAGCAGCTACTTCTCCCTTGTTCCTCCTCCAGGTCAGACACCCAGGGACGCTCTAGTCCATGATTGGCCTCAGGGACTCCTTTATGCATTCCCCCCTTCCCTATAATTCCAAAAGTCATTCAGAAAGCAAAATCATTGGGTTGCAAAATGATCCTCATTGCCCCCTATTGGCCTCGATAGATTTGGTTTCCATTCCTTCACCCCCACCTTCTAGCCCAGCCTTGGACTCTGGACTCAGTACCGGACCACTTGATTCATCAATCAGGTGGGCTACACCAATTCTTCCAATCTCTCAAGCTCACAGCTTGGTTACTCCACTTCCAATCCTAGCCAGGCTCCCCAATATTTCCCCAGCAGTGCAGGATATTATTGTTTCCTCCCATAAGACAAATACAAGGAAAGTCTATGCTAGCAAATGGAAAATATTTTCTTACTGGGCAGAATCCAGGAATTTAGATCCTTTTACAGCTCTTGTACATGAGATTTTGGATTTCTTAGCAGAACTGTTTCATTCTGGTGCAGCGGCTGCTACCATCAGAGTACAACTGGCTGCCATTTCAAATTTTCATGTCGGAGTTTCTAACTCCAGCATAATGTCTCACAAACTCTGTAAGGCCTTCATGGGAAGTACATCTTTACTTAGACTCCCAGTGAAAGAGCCACTTCAACCTTGGGATCTCAATTTGGTTCTTGCCTCCTTGATACTGCCACCCTTTGAACCAGCAGCATCATGTTTCTTGAAATTCCTCTCTTGGAAAACTCTTTTTCTTAGTTGCTATTACTTCTGCCAGACTTGTTTCAGAACTTCATGCACTATTTGTTCGCCCTCCATACCTAGTTTTTCACAAAGACAGGGTTTCCCTGAGAACTAACCCATCTTTTCTACCTAAAATTTGTTCAGACCACAATTTGAATCAATCTAATGAACTCTCTGTCTTTTTCCCTAATCATTCCAACAAGGCAGAATACAGATTACACCAATTGGATGTGCATAGACAACTGCGTTTCTATCTCCATAGAACTAAAGAAATGAGAAAATCAGATCAGTTGTTCCTTTCATTTGCTAACAACAAACAAGGCCTTCCAGTTTCTAAACTAACATTGTCAAAATGGTTATCAGACACCATAGTCCATACCTACCACTTGTGACAAAAAGATCTTATAACAAAACCCAAAGGTCATTCAACCAGGTCAGTAGATACTTTAGTAGCATTTCAATCTAGATTGCCCATAGATTCAAGTTGTGCAGTAGCTACTTGGGCAGATCCTCATACATTCATTTCTCATTACAAAGTAGATGTGGTCTCCCAGGGCAGAGCTTCCTTTGATTCCACAGTTATAAAGAGTCTGTTCCAATGAGCCACCCAGGATTGAGGTGCTAGGGACACTGTCCCATCCAGCAAGAATGAAGGAGAGATTGGACAATTTAACATAAAGAAGTTATGTACCTACCATAATGTTCCATGTTAGTTGTCCTTCATCTCACCTTCCTTCTTGCATCCCTCCCTCCTTCCCCTTTCATCGAGGATTGAGAGGAGTTTCTCAATGGTTTCACTGGCTAATTTGTTTTGTTATTAGTTGCTTCTCAACCAAACCATGACATTTAACTGTATATCCAGGTTTATTAATGGATTATCTTGTATAATTATGTCTAGTGTGAGCTATCTCAAATGAGATCTGGGTAGCTGGCACTGGGCATTCTGGGATAAGGGGTAGCCTCGAGCCAGTAAAGAGCTCTTGAGCTATAGTAAGTGGCCAAGTCGGAGCCGAGGATTGGCTCTGAACCATCCAGCAAGAAGGAAGGCAAGATGAAGAACAACCAACATGGAACGTTATGGTAGGTACATAACTTCTTTTTTTTGTTAGGGCTGATGTCCCTTCCAAGCAAAGGCAAAAAATGAGGCATATTTTTGTCCTTCATAAGGATCTTCAAAGGGAATGGCAAGAGTTTACTCAGGGCTTGTTTTCTGCCTTGATGGCCCTAAAGCCTCCTCAAAGGGTTTTGGTACCTGCTTCTCCTTGGACCTCTACCACTTCTAGATGGCTTAAGGAACCGGATTTTTCAGATAAGGATTCAATGTCTGATGAAGGGTCTTTGTACTATTCAGCAAATATGCCTTCACCTTTGGCTTATCGTTCTGATGAAGCAGAGTCTCTTAGTCCTGAGTATCCTTTTTAAGAATTGTCCTTTGGGAACACTATTGTTAAGATAATGGAATACTTTAAGTAGGATTCTTCTCAAGTGTCTGATATTCAGGAAGATATTATGAGCTGCGTCAGATGGATACCCCTAAACCGTCATCAGTTCCTCCTCTGTTGGCTGCCTTGTTAGATACTTTCATTGCTGCTTCCAAGTCTCCTGATTCTCAGCCTCCTGCTCCTAAGAAACATGATAGGTTCCATAAGATGACCAAAAATCCAAAGAAACAAGAACAGCATGTAGGTAAACCAGGCAGGATACAAAATGCAAAACAGTAGTAAAAAAATCCAAAACCTAAAAACGTCGAGGTAAAATGCAGCGTTTATTCCAAACAGGAAAAAAATCACAAAGCTTTCGGGATCAGCCCTTCATCAGTGTGTAAAAAAAGAGATCAAATGCCTTCATTTAAATAGTAAATTCAAGCCTGATAAGTTCTGTAAGGATACTGAGGATTGTCAGTTTTTATTTAAATGTCCTTCTGCTGATCCTGCTGTGGTGTCAGTCTCTTCTGACAAACCTTTTAAGCTTTTGCCCTCTTCCAAACTTTTGCCTTCTGATAAGGATAGTAGGCCAATAGAGAGGATTGGTAAGAAAGTTTGCACTTCTTCTATTTGGCCTTTAGGGCTGTTAATTATCAAGACCCACATACCCAGGTATGGTCTGGCTTTGATTGCTCAGGCTTCTCAGGTTATTTCTGCCCTGCCTGATTCTGATGGCAAATCCTCTGTCTTATCTATTTTAGGTTCTGCTTCTCAAGTAGCTCACCACGTTATTAAGTGTAGATATGATGCTGATGCCTCTTCTAGGGCTGCAGCTTTTGGGTCTGACATATGGCGTTACTCTTTGCTTCCTTTCCAGTCACTGCCTGAGGACATTAAGGCCAAGTTATTGGATGCTCCCTTGAATAATAAACATCTTTTTGGGGACTGCTGCTGCTGACATGTTTAAGTTTCTTCAAGAGGAAGGTAAAGCCTTGCAGGACCTTTAGCATACTTTTGTCTCTCCTATCCCCAAATTCCAGAGGAATTATCCTTCTAGATCTGCTTTTGTTTACAGGCAACCCTGCCAGACCTCCAAGGGCAAGAAGAATGGTAGGTGGGCCACCAATACTAAGTCTTCTAAGATTTCTGTGGCACAGAAGCCTTCTGAATCTGATAAGCCTGCTTCTCTTTGACAATTCATCCACCCCTTCATTTAGACAAGATTCCTTTGCCTCTTTGGCTTTCCCTTTGACTTCCAAATTGGTATCTCATTACTTCAGACTCTTGGGTTCTTTCTATCATCATGGTATGGAAGTCTCTCCCTCCTTTTTCCAGGATTCCTCAATGTCCTCTAGAGCAACTTGCTCATTTCCTTGAGATTCTAGGGTCCCTGTTGAACCAAGGAATGATTCAATCTGTTCCCCCTTCCTAAATAGGAAAGGGTTTTTATTCCAGGATGTTCCTTGTCACTCAAAAGGAAGGCACTTGAAGACCTATTCTGACTCTATCCTGGCTCAACACATTTCTCAAGGTCCCTTCTTTTTGGATGCTTACTCTTCAAACCCTGTTTCCTCTTTTACTACCTCAGGCTTTTCTGGTGTCTTTGGATCTGAAAGATGCTTACCTTCTTATACCTATCCACCCTTATTTTTCGGGAAGTTTTTATGTTTCTCTGTATATTCCTTTCATTTTCAGTTTTCTGCTTTGCCCTTTGGCCTCTCTACTGACCCAAAGATATTCGCAAAATGCTTAGCTCCTGTGATTGCTTTCTGCGGGCTCCAAGGCATTCAGATTTTTTTTCTCCAGACGACCTCTTGCTTCAGGCACCTTCTCCCAGTCATATTTTACAGGATCTGGAGTTCAGCATCTCTCTTCTTCAATGTCTGGGGTTCACTATTAACTTCAAAAAGTCTGTCCTAACTTCCTCTCAGGATCATGTGTATCTGGGATGCAGGATTCAGACAGTGCCAAGTTAAGCCTCTCTTCCACCTCCAAATGTTTTGCCATTGACAGCCTTCTTTCAGTCTCTTCTTCCTCTGACTGTCATGCCAGTCAGGAACTTTCTTCAAGCCCTAAGATTCATGGCCTCTTAATTCCAATGCTCCCTCTTGCTAGACTGCATATGCAGAAGTTTCAGTGGTACCTCAAGTCAGTTTGGCTGCTGCATTGTCACCCTCCGTATTTCAGTGTACTTCTCCTTCCCTGTCTAAAGAAGGAATCTGAGTGGTGGACTGAACAGTTTGCTCTCAACCCAGGCATGCCCTTTCAGCCTCCAGTCCCTTCTCAACAAGTGTTCACTGGTGCCTCAGACATGGGGTGGAGAACTTCTTTTGGTCACCTGAAAGCTCAGCATCTCTGGTCCCCCATCAGAAGGCAGATCATATCAACATCAAAGAGATGAGAACTCTGGTTCTCGCTCTTCAAGCTTTTCACCCCATGTTCTCTCCAGGCTCCTTGAAGGTGTACACAGACAACACTACAGTGGTGTGGTATGTCAACAAGCAGGGTGGCACATAACCTTACCTCCTCTGCAACATGGCTCTTCAGGCTTGGGAGGTGGCTCTCAGTTATCAGTTAACTCTTCAGGCAGTATACATTCCTTCAGAGCACAATCTAGTGGCAAGTCCAAAACACAGGCTCATGAATGGATGCTTCACAGAGACATAGGATTATAGGATCACAGGAAATTACTATGCTAATAGCCCTGGGGTCCTTACAAGCCTAGCCAAGAGTTTATTCCCAAAAAGGAAATCTCAGTCGGCACCTGTCACCCCTGTCAATGAGGGATACAGGTGGAACCCCTGGACAAATTTGTGGTTTTCCAGCCACTCGTCAAGGTTGTGCTTGAAGATGGTCAGTGAGGTACTCTGTTTGACATGTATGGGAAGTATATTCCAGAGATGAGGCAGCCTCTGGGAGACAAACCTGTCTCTCCAGCAGGTTTTGTTGATGTTGCATATTAGATTTAAGCCTTTCGAGTGGGTAATGGACAAGGAGTTAGACTTATGGAAATTGAGCATCTCTAGTAGGGCTGGAGCAGATATTGCCTTGTAGGCGAGACACAGGTCACCTCTAAGTAGTCTGTATGATACTGAGCAGAGTGATAGCAATTTGATCCTGTCCACATAGAACATGTGTTAGAGGCCATGGATTCTCTTTGTGAGGTATTTCTGTGGCCTTTCCAGTTGGTGCAGGTATTTGGAGAGATACATACCAAATGGGGCGTTATACTCAATTATTGGCCTAATGAGGGAAGAGTACAGAAAGGTAATAACCTCCTTTTTTCTTGATGCAATCCCTTTACTTATGAGATGAACCAAGTAAAATGCATATTTGGCCACTGCTGCTACATGATGGCCGAATGTGAGATTGTTGTCTACCTGATTACCCAGGTCTCTTACCACAGGTTGTGTGTTTAGGGGTGTTGATGTTGATGTGGTAATCAGTAGGGGCCATGTTTTTGCCAGATGGTATGATAATACATTTTTTTGCATTTAACATAATACCATGACTTTGGCACCAGTTATTTGTTGCTGTGAGACCCTCTTGCAGTATGTTAACATCATTTGGGGAGTCAATGACAGCACCCAACTTACAGTCATCTGCAAACTTGATCAGCCACAGGCCTTTTGCTTTTGCATGGATCTCTGAATAGTAGATGCCAAACAGTAGGGGTTTCTGGACATTGTCCATCAGTGGGGTATTCCTCAGGTAGATCTTTTTGCCTCCCCTCTTAACAAGCAGCTTCCTTTCTACTGTTCCAGAGTGCCATCCCATCTGGCGTGGAAGATGGATGCTTTTTATTTTCCTTGGAAAGGGATGTTTCTTTATGCTTTCCCTCTTCTTCTTCTTCAACTTCTGAGAGTCCTGCAGAAGATTTAGCTGGACTCCCCAAAATCTTGCTAGTGGTTTTTTTTTTGGCTAAGTTAGCACTGGCTCCCCCTCTTAATGCATCTGGCCAGGGGCAAACACCACAAGTTACCTTACCAGTTGGATCTCCTCACACAGGACAAGGGGTCTCTCATCCATCCTCACTTGTCGACTCTTCAACTGACACTGTGGGTGATAGTGTTTTGATCCCTTTCAGGCACCTCTTTTCTGAGGATGTGCTCAGAGTTTTACAGGATGCAGGGAAACCCTCAACCAGAAAATCTTATATGTCCAAATGGAAAAGATTTTCTGTCTGGTGCCATGCTCGTATTCAGTGGAGTCCCTCTGGTCCTCTTTTATTTGTGTGAGTTGCTCCAGTCTGGTCTGGCCTATTCGTCTGTGTCAGCCATTTCTGCCTGTGTGCCCTTGAATCCTCCTTTGGCTTCTCTTTTTGAGGTCAAACAATTTCTTAAAGGCATCCTGCAAATCAGGCTTCCTAGGAGAACTATTCCTCCTCCTTGAGACCTTCATTTTGTTTTGGAAAAAATGATTTAGGCTCCTTTTGAGGCTGCAGATTCTGCTTCTTTGCAACATCGCATGTGGAAGAGTGTTTTGTTTCTGGATCTTACTTTTGCTTAGATGGTTTCTAAATTCTAGGCTCTTATGACCATTCCTTCTTTTTTTAGTTTTTCTCAGGGGCAGGGTGTCCCTTCATACTAATCCTTCTTTTATGCCCAAGATAGTAAATGAGTTGTCCTTGAATCAATTTGTAGAACTTGCTTCCCTTTTCCCTTCTCCTCAGTCTGCTAGTGAGAGGGTCTTGGATACACTGGATTTGCACAGACAGCTCAGGTACTATTTGGATAAAACTAAGGCCATTCATAAATCTGATCAGATTTTTATTTCCTTTCATCTCAGGACATTGGGTTTGGCTCTTTCCAAGCAGACCATCTCCTCCTGGATATCTAAGGCCATTTCCTTTTGCTATACTTTTCATCGCTAATCTGTCTACTTCTGATGAGCTCATTCCACTAGGGCTGTTGCCTCTTCTGGTGCCTGCTTCAATGGATATGATTCCAATTCCAACCCTGAAGCTGCTACTTGGTCTTCACTAAGCATTATAAACTGGATATGGTTTCTAGGGCCAGAGCAAGTTAAGCTGAAACCATTTTATATGGGACTGTTGAGGGCTCTTCTCAGGCTTCCACTTTCCATTCTGTTTCTTGAGCTTTTTTACTCTCCCTTCTATGTAGAATACTGCAATAGTGATACAGAAGGTCATAACAGAGTTGTGTAAAATCTCACCATAACAACAGATGTCCTTCTTTTCACTGTTCCAACATTGCTCTCTCCCTCTAACCCCCTCTTGTTTGTTCTGATTTTTGTTTTAGATTCTATTCTGGTTGAGGGTTCCCCCTTTTTCTTCTGCATTTTTTCCTTCTTGATGTGCATCAACTCCTTTGTGCTATGGAGGCTGTTGTCTTCTAGGGCAATTCAGTTCTTGGTAGTTTTGTCAGTATGTCTTTTTTATAAAAAATAAAAATAAAAAATAAAAAAATAAAAAAGTCCTCTGTGCAAGGCATAAATGTGAAGTATGGTGCATACAAGATCATTAGCCTTTTGTATATTAACCAAGTTTCTGGCTGCCCTGAGTGGGAGATCCATTCTATTTAGAATACTGCAACAGTGATGAGAAGGATATCTGAAAGTCCTGTCACTTTACTCTGTGTCTTATAGGCTGCTGAGAGGTGACTTGTACCTGATCTATAGGGCACTCTCCAGCTCTGCCCTAATGGAAATGCTGCACATCTGCAAGTCAAATAGCACAAGAGCCACTAGCCCTAGGGATCTCACCTTAGCTTGTGTCATTAACAGAACATGTCTTAACAGATATGTCTTCCAGAGACATAGGCTTCTATTCATGTAAAACAGAGCTCCTCACTGACCCTATTCAAACGCAACCTAGATAATTGGATGGGAGACCACAAAGCACCCATGTCCCTCATGGACAGTGGTAGCTGATGTTGATCACAGACCTGCTCTGTTTATAAGTTCATTCTGCAAACTACTCAAAAAGAACAAATGGGGATACTTGAGACTAACATGGCTAGGCTTGTAAAGGCTCTAGGGCCGCTAGCCTAGTAACCTCCTATGAACCTACTGTTATGGTAAGAATTTACACGACTGTACAGTTTCTCATGTGTGTAGCTAATGATGATGGGATGATCCACCAAACCAAACTGTAGAGCTGCAGATGTGTATGTGAAAGAAAATATGCAAGAGAAGTTCTGCACATATATGCAACATGTGTGCACATGTGAAAGTCAATGGTAACTTTGCAACTTTATTAATTTATTTTATTTTATTTTACATTTGTTGACCGGGCTAGTCTAACTGGATACATGTCCATTTTCAGTAGAGGCCCGGGGAGATAAGCGCCGTGGAAAACAAAAAATAACAAAAACATTTATATTTACAATGAACATTACAGGTTAACACAGAATTATCAAAGAGGTATGAATATCTCACAGTGCAAAATGCAGGTACAATACAAAATGCTGGTAGAATACGTACTATAACCTGGAGAGATAAGCTCTGAGGATAAAAAAAAGAAATAAAAAACATTTATATTTACAATGAACATTACAGGTTAACACAGGAATTATCAAAGAGGGCAGAATATTTCACAGTGCAAAAAGCAGGTACAATACAAATTACAGATAGAATACAGAATATAACAAAAACGGCAGCTTATTGTATAATTATATTAATAAAGAGTTGTCACACTATAAGTAAGCACAGAGGATGAAAAAAGGTTAGGTATAGGAAATGGTATTGTGGTTAATAAGGAAAGTAGAACTTGTTATTGAGAAGTAAAGGGTAGGCAGTGCTTAGTTTGAAGAGAAAGATGATTAGTCAGGTTTAGTACAGAGGCATAACCAGTGTGTTCTCAGGAAAAGTTTCAGTCTGTTTTTGAAAAGTGATGTAGAGGAAACTGTGGAAAGTTCACTGGGGAGAAGGTTCCAGGATTTTCCAACAGTATTAGTGAAAAGGGAATCCCCAGCCCTGTTATTAGATTTAGAGGTATTTACAAGAAGTTTATGCGATGAGCGCAAGGATTTCAGATTATTATAGGGGATGATGAGGGTAGATAGTATAGGAATACTGGAAGGTTGGTAAAGAGTCTTATGGGCAAGGGTTAGTTGATGGAATTTAAGCAGATTCTGAAGTTTAAGCCATCCCAGCTGTTTAAGATTATAACAATGGTGGGTTCTAAATGGGATGCCTGTAGCAAATCTGGCAATGTTATTGTAGGAGATTTCCATTTTGGTGAGGTTATTTTTAGATAGATTAGTATATATGGATGAAGCATAGAGAAGTGTAGAGATTAGATGAGTGTGAGCAATACTTATTCTGGCTGTTGGTAAAAGGAAGGGTTTGATCCTGTAGAGAGAGACAAGTTTTTTGTTAACAGTTTTTATAGTATTGTTGATATGGATGTCAAAGTTAAGGTTGTTGTCTATGGTGATATCAAGTAGTTTGGTAGTTGGGTCTGGTGATATGAGTACCATTAGTGGATGTAACTGAGAAATCTATTGGGGAGGACTTACGAGTAGGATTAAAAAGGAGGAGTTTAGTTTTTTGGGGGTTCAAGAGGAGGCAATGCTGTGTAAACCATTGTTCTACTGTATTAAATACCTTTTAGGTAAGGGAGTGAAGTTTGGAAGTGGATGTGGCTGTGCATATAAGTGTGGAATCGTCTGCGTATTGTATGCATGTAGCTTGGGGGATTGCTAGATGAAGGTCATTGATAAATATGGAGAAAAGAAGGGGTTCTAATATGGACCCTTGAGGGACGCCAAGGTTAACGGGCAGGTGGGTAGATAGAATGTTGTGCCAAAGCACCGCCTGTTGTCTGTTATCTAAGTAGGACTAGAACCATTTTATAGTGAGTGCATCTAGTGACAGGGATTTGAGGATATTTATAAGAAGTATTTGGTGATTAACCATATCAAATGCCTTGAACAAGGTTTAGGTCCCTAGAGCGTGTAGCTTGGAGGGATTGGGACTTCTTTAAGTGGAGCATGTCCAACAGCTCTGGGTTTGACATAGCTTTCTATGTTAGGCAGATATCACCTCTGAGTAGGCGATATGCGACGGAGTAAAGCTGGAGTTTTTTGAGACGGTTCATGAGGGCATCTGTTTGAGGCCAGTAATCCTCTTTGTGAGGTATTTCTGTGGCCTTTCCAGTTGTAGATGTCTTGTGAGGTACATACCAAAAGGGGCGTTGTACTCTATAATGGGACTAATGAGTGATGAGTAGAGGGGAACAATGACCTCCTTTTTCTGGATGAGAAACCTTTTGTGATGAGGTGTGCCACATAGAAGGATTTCCTGACTACTGTGGCGATGTGATTATCAAAGGAGAGGCTACTGTCCACCTGTGTCCCAAGGTCTCTTATCACACTTTCGGTGTTAAGTATATTACCGCCTATGTTGTAGTTCATGGGTACAGAGTTTTTACCAAAAGGGATGACAATGCACTTTTTGACACTGAGCTTGAGGCCATGGCTTTGAAACCAGGCATCTGTCTCAGTGAGGCCCTTTTCTAGGATGTCCACATCGTTAGGAGTTTCAATTATGGCTCCTAGTTTGCAGTCATCTGTGAGCTTCGTTAACCAAAGACCTTCTGTGTTAGCCTGTACGTCAGAGAAGTAGATACTAAACAGGAGAGGACCCAGGACTGAACCCTGTGGTACTCCACTTGTCACTGGTCTGAAGTCGGATTTGGTGTCAGATGTTGCACTGGTATGCAGAAAAACCCAATGTTCCAGTAGATTTATGTCTCCATTGAGGGAAACCAGTTTATTTTATATGGAAGGAAAGGGGTGGATAGTAAAGTAGGAAAATGGTACAAGAGAAGACAAGGAAAACACAGAAGGACAGGAATGAACAGAAGGAATTCAGAAAGGAGAATAACACAGAGGGATGGATAAAACAAATTGAGAGAGGAGGGTCTATTCATTTTTTGGTGTGGATAGCCCTCATGTTTTTACAATATATTAGGATAAGGGGGGGGAAGGGTACACAGAAGCAAGGATAGTGATGGCAATTAGGGAACATTAAAGGGTTATGAACAAAATACATATAACAAAGATGGACAGACAGGCAGGTGTGGGTGACCACACAGCAGGGATGGTTCAAAAAAGGAGGGAAAGACAGCCAGACAGTGGACTGATAACAGAAGATGTGGAAAAGATGTAAGGCAGTGTGCAAGGAGTGTTTATGACACAATAGGATGGGTAAATGGGTTAAAGAAAATAAGAGTCAGACATGGGAGCAGTCACATAACCAAACTGACCAGAACACTATTCATCTGAATCCCACTTGGGGTGTGGGGCTTTTGCAGTCCCTGATGTTGAAGAAGAGGTAGCCTCTGGTAGTCAAGTGTCTGAAGCTTTGTAGTTTAGTGATTGTTGAACTCAGCATAGAAGGTGTTTATGTGGGCCTCACCACCTTTCCAATGTCCTCTACACTGCAGCCTCTACCACTGTCTGCATCTGGGGCTTTTCAGGCAGCAGTGCATGTCCAAGCTTGCCTGCTGGGAAGGAGCCACCTCTTCCCCCAGATGAGGCAGTCCCAGGACACATAACACATGGAGATCTGTCACATACTGTAGCAGTGGAGAGCTGGGGCACAGGTGCCCTGCACTGTTCTGAACCTGCAGAGGGAAATAAAATGGGAAGAAAGTAATAATTAATATAATGAAAAGGAAAATAATTAAAAAGGTAAAGATACTGACTGATGTCCTCTAGCTGTGTTCCCTGAATGTCTGCGTCTCACTGGGCAAGCTGGTGTGGCTGTCTTTTCCTACAATCATCACATCTGTGACCACGTCGCTATCTTGAGATGGGGACGCCGGTTGCAAGGCTTAGATCATCTGCCATGTCAGTCCATAGATTTATAGACTAGTACTAGGCTAGGTGCCTTTGTAGGCCATTTTAAGCCTAGCCAATTACCTCATGCGAAAGTCAAGCCCTGTACCTTCTGTCTGTAAGGTGAACACCTGAACCATTATGCCAGCCTTCCACAAAAGCCATATATCTACATATCTGTTTTATTTATTTATTTATTTTTAATTAATTAATTATTTTTTTGGCATATGCCAACCAGAGCCTTCTCTAACCTTTCTCTATATCTGGTGGTACACAGGTAAAGGAACATTTTAAACTGTTTTTAGTTCAAGGCTCTGCCCTGGGCACCCTTGACATCCCCAGCCAAGAATCAATTTGGTGGAATTTCTCTGAAAGAGAAACAGGAGGGGAACCACTCCTGCAATGTGCCTGTTGCAAGCTTAGATGATTGCAAAGGTGCAAGTGTGAAGTGTGGCCATGCACATGCAAGAGTCATTGGGAAGCACATGTTCACAGTTGATTATGCTTGTTCATCCATGGGAGAAGTTGCATGTGATGTTACAGAGCTGTGTACTTGTGAGTACTACTCTGTCTTACAGAACATTTCACCACAAAACCTCCTCATTTAACTATGAATTTTACAAGCTTATCTAAATAAATGTAACAGTGAATATGTTGCACTTTTCTGTACTGATGTTTACCACATTTTTGTGAACTAATTGGAAACAAACAAAGTAAAAGCAACAAATATATTGACACTGGAATTACAGCAGCTAATGGTGAACATATTCAAACCACTTCTTGACTTAGAGGATACGGTACAAAGTACATCGACATCACTGGGAAGATACACGTTATAAGTAGTGTTGCCAGCAGTGAATCACTCATCAGTTTGAACCTATACCCCTGGAAATATTTGTATTATATGGTATGGAAGGTATAATTTTGTTTGTCAGTGTCCTGGATAGATGACAAAGGACTAGTGTTCACTAAAATGATTAAATCTAATCACTCACACCACATTGGGCACCTTACAGACCACCCCCCACAACTAAACATAGCACTGTCTATTAACATAATGCAATACAGTTCTAAGGTACCGTACTATAAATGCATATGATACACAGCACTGCTTAGACACAGAAATACACACAGGTAGTATACAGATAGACAAACACACACACACATACACACACACACACACACACACACACACACACACACACACACACACACACACACACACCCACACACAAGTGCACACACACATGCATGCATGCATACACACTCACACACACACACAC
Source organism: Protopterus annectens (assembly GCF_019279795.1). Lineage (NCBI taxonomy): Eukaryota > Metazoa > Chordata > Ceratodontiformes > Protopteridae > Protopterus > Protopterus annectens. The sequence continues at coordinate 601,474,380 of NC_056733.1, forward strand.
ACACACACACACACACACACACACACACACACACACACACACCAATGTCAACATGCAAAGATAGAGTCACATAGCACTGCTAAGCACAGTAAAGTAGGGTGGGGTAACTATTGTCTTCCAAGTAGTATAATGGCACTGGTGGGGGTCCTTCCATAGTGCAAAGCCTACCAACTAATCGGAAGTATTTTGTATCCCTTTATGGGGATGATTTTGATTGTGATGAGGATGGTGTAAGTACTATTCAAGGTAACACTGATACTGACAGTTTGGCTCTCCCACCATATATGTCCACAGATGGCAGAGTAGATCAATATATTCAATTTGCTATGGGACATTGGGAAAGTTGTCCAATTTATATTCCTATACCTTTACTGCACACCTTTTTTGTCTCTCCAAAAGGTACATCAAGTTTACCAGTGGTCCTTGAACACACAGAAACATCACATAGTATGTATTGTTTTCCTTCATTTTACCTGTACTACTTAATGTACAGTTATTGTATGTATGTATGGGTAGTATATCACACAATAGTTAATAGTCTGCCATTTGTTAACAGGTTTGTCAGGAACTGCACAATCATTGGTAGAGTATGAGGCAGGACGCAGGTAGACTGATGTTGACAGCCATGTAACAGTTGATGATGATGTCACAACTCTCATTCTCATGGCACAGCCTCAGGGCAGTGGAACACAGTCAGAAAGTATAATATAATACAGCAGATTGATGACTACAACAGAGCCACATTTAATGCACCAAGAGCACAGCCCTGGAATGAAATCTCCATGAAGCCCCATCTCCCTCTCTCTCTCTCTCACTCTCTCTCTCACTCTCTTAGATCGACATGTGGAACCTCTGGATGAGGACGGACAGTGTCAGAGGTTAAAATACCAACTGTATAGCCTGTCTACAGGGTTGTCGGACCAATTTAATGAATGCAGCTTGCTCTTGAGGCACCTAAGGCATTGCTTGCTCAGCAGCAAATGTATCAGGACATTGTCCAGGCATAGGCTACTGACAGAGGTGGAACATGGTCAACTGGAGCCCTAGGCAGGGTAATGTACCAGCCCCTCCAACATTCCAAAGTCCCATTACTTGGTTGTCTCTCCCAAGTTGCCATAAACACAGTTTAAACCTGTTAGTGTGCATGATATATATTTTTTTTACATTTACAATGATTACAGAGATTTAACTTAAAACCTTTATTTCAAATTTTGTTGCACAAAAACTGGTGGCCAAGGGCCTTTTGAAGCATAGTCATGCTTCCTAGGATGAGAATTAAACCCTGTAAATGCCTTAACCCACGAAAAAATTCACTCATAGGTAAACCGAAGCTTATCAATCTGCAGAACAAGTCTAGACAACAACCAGAGGTCAGAATCAAACCCTGTACTTTGTATCTGTGAAGTATAGACCTTAACCATTATGTCAACTCCTCCACTATAGATATGTTTATAGGTAGATACTAGTTACAAAAGGTGATAATGAAGCTTTGTACCTTGTGCCTGTGAGGTAAACCATTTAACCACTTAGCCAACCCCAGTGCTAAACAAAACAGTTTCACATTAAAAAGAGACTTTGCACGAGCAACTGCCAATTTCTCTTCCCATTAAACTCACATTCATTGAAAAAGCATTTGGTCTTTGACAGATTGTGTGTACATTTTTATTGACAGACATCCCATCAAACCCAGAAATTATAGTTACATTGTTGTCTGCATCTTTCTCAGGTGTTGCTGTTAAAAATTATAACAATAATAATGACCAAAGTCACATTTCAAATTTGTTTCACACAAACACACAGTCATCAATGTATTTCAACTTAACCCCCCCACCCCCCCACACACACACACACACACACACACACACACACACACACACACACACACACACACACACACACACACACACACACACACACACACACACACACACACACAAGTCCACACTAGTAGTGCAAAGCTGGATTAAAGACTGTTTAAAAACAGGCAGGTGATAAGACCATAAGATACTTTCATCCATTTAGGGGCCCCCAGCCCCACCAGCAGTTATAGCCCCTTTCCTGACTGTGTACAACTCTTATTGTTATGAAGAAGTAAATTACATGTACTTTATTGTTAGCTTTGTATAAACTAAAGCCCATGAAGTAAATGCCCTGGAACAATAAGTCAGAGTACCCACCAGAGGAAATAACATATTGGATCTTGTCCTTACTAATATGGGAGCATCATTCACCATCCCTTATGTATCTTCATCACTTGTTAGGTCTGACCATAAAGCACTCTCCTTCAAAATAAAACTAAAACCAGAGATCCCTTTCAGTCAAGGTAGCTTTAGACATTTCTTTAAGACAAACTATCTGTTCCTAAGAGATACATTTACAAGCTTCAAATCCCCACCAAACCCATCTAACTCCTCTGAATACACAGAAACAACCACCACCACACTATAACAGCATGTAAACAGCTGCATAGAACAAGTGTAGGACAAACTCCAAAAACAAACCCACATGGTGGAACCATAATATCAACATGCTTTATAATAAAAAGAAAAGAATTTTGACCAAAAATAAGAAGAGTATTTCCCACATCGCTGAAATAAACAAATACTTTCCAAAATCCATGAAAGCCACGTTGGAGGCTAAAATAGCTACCCAAGCCAGAGACAATCACAAGGCATTTTTCTTAAGTTCATAATCTCAAAAGCATAACACACCAATGTGCTGAACTGATTGTGAATCATGTTACCTACACTGAGGCTAAAGACAAAGCATACCTAATGACTGATAAATTTAGCTTTAACTTTACCCCTCTCTCCCCTCCATCTGTCCCTCAAGATACACCTGAAACTGTCTCGCCTCTGGTTATCATGCAAGACCAACTCCTAAAAGTGCTATCAAAATCTAAAATTACTGCATCAATGGTTCCTAACAATATCCCTGGATGCATCTTAAATAGCATAAAGCACAAATTAGCCACATCCCTAACAATACTGTTCAATCTAAGCCCCTGTATAGATTTTGTACCCATAGTCAGTAGCCTGCAGAAGGGCACAGATCCATGCAATTCCAGACCCACAAATCTGACCAGTCTCATGTACAAAGTCATAGAAAGACTTATCATGGAATTAATCAGTCAGGGCACAGGGAACCTCCAAACACTGGACCTGTCTCACTTTGGATTTGCCAAATGCAGGTCATGCTTACTCAACCTGGTGGATTTTTTAAAAAGTCACTAAAGCAATGGATGAAGGCAAAATGGTATATACCACATACCTCAACTTAGCCAAAGCATTTGATATAATTTACAATTCAGGCATAGTAGAAAAGTTAAATGAACTGGGAGTAAACCCCTATTTACCCACTGGATTGACAGCTGGCTTACAGATAGGCTGCAGATAATCAAAATAGGGGAAGCTACCTCCACAAAGAGACCAGTCACCAGTTGAGTCCATCAGGGTTTGGTGCTGGTACCTCTCCTGTTTGGCATCTAATTTTCTGAAGTAAATGCCAGTACCAAAGGGTTCTGGCTTACTCCATCTGCATATGACTGTAAGCTAGGAGCAGTTATTGAATACTCAAATGACTTAGCCATCCTGCAGGAAGGTTTGTCCCAAATAAATAACTGGTGCCAAAATCATTGAAACTAAATGCCAAAAAATTAATTATTGTTTCCTTTGTTACGGAATGTAGACCCAGGGAACTACCACACTGATAATATGCCCTTAAGAGTTGACCCAGTTTTCGGGATTTGGGAACGTACGTGGACAGTGACCTAACTTTTGGCCAACATGTGTCCATTGTTGTAGGAAAGTCCTTCTGTATTGCACAGCTTATAAAGAAAGGGACTGTGTCTAGATCTAGGGGATGGGGGGCTAGCATGCTTACAAAACACCTACATCTCATTTTGACCATCCTGTGTCTTTTCTATCATCAAAAATAGCTATCCCATCTGAAATCACTCGTACACACACTAGTCATAGGTGACTCAATAGTGAGGCAAACTGATGTCCCATTCACTAGGTTGAATAAGGACAAAGCAACAGTCAGCTGCCTGTCAGGTGCCAGGATCCACCACATAATGCACACACTCAGGTCCCTCAACAACAGGTACAAATATGACTCTGACATTGTACATATGGGTGTGAATGACCTGAGATGTACCTCCCTGACTACATGAAAAGAGACACAGAGGAGGTCTTGGATTATGTAGCCCAGGTGGGTAGCCCTGAGCAGAATGATACCACAGTATAAGCAGAAAATGATTGATTTTAACAATTGGCTAGTTTCTGGTGTTATTCTAAGGGGATCCAGTATCTGTCTGCCTGGGATGACATGATTGACAGACCTCGATGCTTTGCCAGAGATGGCCTGCATCTGTCATCCCTGGGCTTCCGATACTGGCCAAGACTCTTGCCACCCCTATAGTGCCTTTTTTAGGTGGTGTACTGTCAGAAAAATATGTATTAATGTGTGTATGCTTAATGCTAATTAGAAACTAAATAAGTTAACACATTTTTCATTCTATTTTATATGCACTGTTTTATACACAGTTGAGTTTCATATGAGACTGAAAAGATGCTTTTTGAAACTGCAGTGTGCTTTCTGAAACTTGCAAGATGCCCTCTGACCTAGTAATTGCTAGCACAGCAATATTCATGTTTATGCCTTTTGGAAATGTACTTGAGAAGCAGGTGATTAACTCTGTATTAGCATGTTTTTGTCTCCTTGCTGCAAGATTAAAGTGCCTTAACCTGAACCCATTTTTAAAGTATATTTTTCCTTTGACAGTTTTGGTCCTTCGGACCGGAAAGTACCTCTCACTCTAGGCTCAGGTCAGAATTGGGCCCGGTGGCATGTACCCGTATGGAGAAGTGGCCAGATTGGCTCTTCTGTCTCGAAAGACCTCCGACTGAATTGTCATTCGAAAGAGGCCAGTCACTGTTTCTGATCTGGGATTGGAGGACGAGTCAACGTTCCGGTGGATCAACACACGGAGGATCAGGTAAGGAGGAATTTACCTTTTTTTTGTTTTAGATCAGGGACTTGTTGCAGTATTGTTTTGTCAGGGAGATTTGCATGTGCAGATCAGGGACAAAAAGATTGCTGTCTTGTCATAGATCAGGGAAACAGAATAGGTAGGCAGTTATTCTAGATAAACTGTGAAAAGGTGTAAAATCATGGTACCATGTGATAAAAAGGGTTACGTAACAATTTCTGACTTAGCTAAGGCAACATGGGAAATCAGTGCACGAAAAGTTCCTGAGACCCGCCCCTAACCGAAGACGTGAAATATATGCAATTACAGCGTGCCGATAATGTTAAGTATTATACAAAATGGGTTGATAAATACAAATTTGATGGTAATTTAGATAAACCTTCACTTATTAAACTTCTTAGACAACTTAAAACAGACGCGAAAGGTCAGCTACAAAAATAACGACAATTAGGAGTCCCTCAGGCACACAGGTGGCTTGAGGAAGCAAACCGCAGGGAACAAAAGATTAAAAATTCAAAAGCAATGTTCTTAGATAAAGAAGATAATAACTTGGTAATAGCAACAGCCCCTCCTCCGCCCCATCCGCTTCCCTTACCAGAATATGAAGCAAGTGAACAAGCTGATCCACCTCAGCTATACCCAGCTGTTCCTGCAAAATCAAAACCGTTTGCCAGAGATCCTATCGAGACCAGGTCTCGAACACGCAACTTGAGAGGGGATATTGAATTATATGAAATAAATAAAAATTCACAAGCTATGAGTGAGGAAGAGATATGTCCACTCATAGAAGTACCAAATCTGCAGGCAGGACAGGATATAACTCTTCTAGTATATAGACCGTGGACAGCGGAAGACATCCAGAAAGCCACAGAGGGAATTCCCCATCCAAAAGTTAATTTTAGAAAATTCTTAGAAGACTTACAAGGCATGAAGTTAAGTTACCATTTAAATGGAGAAGAAGTAGAGAAAGTAGTTAGACAAATCGTAGGTCCAGATTGGCACATGATCAGCGGCAACTGGAATCCCCGCGAAGCAGAGCTTAGACCACTCCCACATAGTAACGCAGAACTGGACAACAGAGTGAAAGGTCTGACAGACCGAATCTCTGAGAAATGGAAGCCTAGGGCTGATTGGACTTGCATTAATCAATGTATACAACAAGAAGGTGAAACTGATGATAGATATTATGCCAGATTATTAGAATGTTTTAATAACCATTGTGGAATGCAGGTACCTGAAGATCAAACACATGATTCCGCATATGAGCAACAGCTAAAGAATGCATTTTTAAAAGGCAGTATTGCGCCCATTAGCAGCTTTATTACAAAGCACATGGTAGATCATCATACAAGTAGATTACAGTCATTACTTGAATATGCAAGACATGCCAAAAGGCATTTTAATAGCAAAAACAAAAAGAAAACTCAAGTATTTGCAGTAGAAGACGGATCAGAAGTCTTTGTAGTACAAACTGGGAAGAAGGGTAAGAAAAATACCCAGGGAAACAAACAATCTGATAAGCAATCAGAAGACTTTGAAAAAAGAAAGAAAAGGGGTGAATGTTTCAAATGTGGGAAAAAGGGACATTTAGCTGGGGATTGCAGGCAAAATAAAAAGGTAACCACAGAAGACAAGGAGGGTGAGGAATGACTATATGACAGTCAAGAATCACTGGATAGGAATTAACAAGAAAAGACAAATGCAAATGTGATAGAAAGGGTAGAAGATGTGACAGAAGAAATAGAGAATGTGCATGAATTCATAGATAATGAAGAAAATGAAATTTTGGACTTAGCATTATTGAGCTTAGAGCTCTACTTGGCAGACGCAAAACCGGAAGTTACACTTCTGGTAGAGGGGAGGGAAGTCAAATTCCTGTGTGACTCAGGGGCTTCACGGACCCTGATACATCCTTCCAAACTACCAGAAAATTCAGAATCACTGGACTACATATTAGTGAAAGCAGCTAATGGACAGCTGTATCGGGAGCCACTCTCCCACAACATAGCGATAACTGACCCAGTTTCAGGGATGACCCAGAAAAGCAAAATTGTTGTTTCTGCAAAATGCCCAGTGAATCTCTTGGGCAGAGACCTAATGCAGATATCTGGCATAGCCGTAGTTCCAGCTATGCAGCGTGTGGAAGCACAGCGACAAATGGATATCTTTGTAGTGCGACCGGAGGGTGAAACATTTTATTGGTACAGCCAGGACTTAGTTACGACTGGTCCAGGGGCAGTAACCGAAGAACTGATGAACGTAGCCATCAGTAAATCCCCCTCCCTTGACACTGATAAACAGCATTTGTTGCATTGCACTCTATATTACTGTAACAGACCAGGACCTGATAAAGAATATGAGCAAGAACTGTTTAGAAACCATGCTAATAGGTTAGTATTACGAAACTTGTACTGGGACACAGAAGGAAACAGTGTAGTAAGCTGTTCATTGCCCCAGGAATTCCTAGCACTTTACAAATCTAATCGATTACCACATGTAAGTTTAACTAAAGATAGAAATTTGAAGTGGGCAGACCTAGGAGAAAAAGTCACAAGGTGGGAAAAACAGACAGAGTTAGAACTCTCTGAACAAGGAGTACAGAAGCAGAAATTAAATTGGATAACACAGACACACCCAGCTGTGCACTCACAGGCAAGTGAGGATAGCTGAGTAGCACTCTTACTAGAGGAAGAGGAAAAAGCCTTATGAGACATACCAGAGACTCTCTGGTCAACAGGGAAATCAGATGTAGGACTTATTTGTACAGCAGGACCAGTTACTATCATGCCAAAATCAGCATTTAGACCTCAGAAGAGACAGTATCCCTTAAGAAAGGATGCAGAAATAGGAATCAAACCTATAATAGCAACCTTACTTAAGGAATGAGTCTTGATAGAATCTCCTGATTCACCATGTAATACACCCTTATTTCCTGTTAGAAAAGCAAATGGAGAATGGCGTATGGTCCAAGATTTACAAGCTGTGAACGATGCAGTTATACCCAGGGCACCTACGGTGCCAGATCCACACACTTTATTGAATGATTTGAAACCTCAACAGAAGTATTTTTCTGTGGTAGATATTAGCAATGCATTTTTCTCAATACTCAAACACCCAGACAACCAACATTGGTTTGCATTTACATTTCAGGGGAAATGGTATACATATACGAGACTATCACAGGGATATTGTGAAAGTCCAACAATATTCGCACAAGAAATGGCAAGTAACCTGGCGGGATTTATCCCACCGAAAGGCAGTCAGATTTTACTTTATGTAGATGACATCCTGCTGGCAGCCCCCACCCAGCAAGAATGCAGAGAGGATACCATATCATTATTACAATTTTTAGCCACTCAAGGACACAAGGTAAACAAAAACAAACTGCAACTTTGGAAAAAACAGGTTAAATACCTGGGATATGTAATATCCAAAGAAGGCAGAATATTAGATGAGGACAGAAAAACAGCAATATTACAAGCACCTAAACCAACTACCAAGAAGGAAATGATGTCCTTCCTGGGTACTACTAACTTTTGTCGGAGTTGGATTCCAAACTATACTTTGGAATCTGCTCCACTGACTAACTTGATATTCAAAAAGCTGATGGCAGCACAAGATTTATTACAGTGGACACCAGAAGCAGAATCAGCTTTCTGCAAACTGAAACAACTGATAGCTTCTTCCTTAGTTTTAGGATTACCAAACTATCATAAGCGATTTTTCCAAACTGTAGACTGTAAGCAAGGTTATATGACATCAGTGTTAACACAACAGCATGGGGACAAACAATGCCCCATAGCTTATTATTCATCACAGCTAGACCCAGTGTCGCGATCCTTGCCCCACTGTGTACAAGCAGTAGTCGCAGCTGCAATGGCAGTGCAGGCTTCAGCCTCAGTAGTATTGTTCCACCCTCTCACATTGAGAGTGCCTCATGCAGTCGCGATTATTTTACTGCAAGAAAAAGTAGCATATCTTTCTCCTGCTAGACATCTTTCCTGTATGACTATACTGTTGAGCCAACCTCATATGACAATTGAACGATGCACAACTTTGAATCCGTCAACCTTGCTCCCAACCCCTGTGAATGGCAAACCACACTGCTGCCTGCAGGAGATTGAGCAAAAGACACTACCTAGAAAAGACCTTACAGATGTTCCCTTGGATGATGCCGAGGTGACATACTATGTGGACGGCTCGTGCAGGAGGGGTCCTACAGGACAGAATCTAGTGGGGTATGCAGTAGTTTCTGATACCGAGATTTTAAAAGCAAAGTCTTTACCACACAACTTATCTGCACAAGGAGCAGAATTGATTGCCTTGACAAGGGCATGTACCTTAGCAAAAGGTAAAAAAGTAAACATTTTTACTGACAGTCAGTATGCTTTTTCTACTGTACATGTTTTTGCGCAGCAGTGGAAAAATAGAGGGATGATAACATCTACTGGTAAACCAATTAACCATGCGCAAATTATTTTAGACTTGTTAGACTCTATTCAGTTACCTCAGAAAGTAGCTATTTTCAAATGCGTAGCTCATACCAAGCAACAGGATAGAATTTCAAAAGGTAATGCGAGGGCTGATACAGCTGCAAAACAAGCAGCTTCAGCTTCAGAAGTTTTTCTTTTAAGTGAGGAATTACAACCATCTGAGATTTTAGGCTTAGAAATGTTAAAAACAATGCAGACACTTACTACAAATGTAGAAAAACAGAAGTGGATAAAATGAGGAGCAATCCTTGAGAAGGGACTGTACATCTCCAAAGAAAACAAACCGATTTTACCATCTAACTTGTTTAGATATGCAGCTTTGTTGAGCCATGGGCAGTGCCATGTCTCAACAGGGGGGATGGTACAGTTAGTGAATCGAGTGTTCACGACGTATGGATTTACAAACGACACAAAAAATTTTTGTGCGGCATGCCATGTTGGTAACAAGCATCATGCACAAGGGGCATTGAAACCTAAGCAAGGGAGTTTCCCTATACCACCGTATCCGTTCCATACTATTTGTATGGATTTTATAGAATTGAACAAATGCGAAAATAAAAAATACTGCCTTGTCATTATAGATATGTTTTCCAAATGGGTGGAAGCTTTTCCAACTAAAAATCCAGATGCAGCTACTGTTGCAAAAGTCCTCGTTAAAGAAATTATTCCTAGATTTGGCATACCGAAAAAGATTTATAGTGACAATGGCGCACACTTTGTAAATCAAACTATACAACAACTTAGCCGTTATTTCGGGATTTCTCTGAAGAATCATTGTGCATAGCACCCCCAATCTGCAGGATTAGTAGAGAGGCATAATGGGGTTTTGAAAATCAAGCTTAGAAAATTGATTAGTGAGACACAAAAGAACTGGGTGCACTGTTTACCTCTGGCACTGTTGAGCATGAGAACTGTTCCAAATGCAAAAGGGTTAACTCCTTTTGAAGTTCTGTTTGGGAGGGCATATTATACACCTCAATGGAAACCTCTCATGCCTGCAGAGCAGGAGGCTGACAGTTCACTTGCAGGGTATATGAGGCGATTTTTGAATAACAAACTTTTGCAGTTAAATTCTGTTTCAGATAAAGAGCAAACAAGACCATCGGAAGCAGCAGTAGCCCCAGGCACATGGGTCTGGATGAAGGTGATGAAGAGAAAAAACTGGAGTTCTCTGAAGTGGGAAGGGCCGTACCAGGTACTACTGTCGACACCCACTGCAGTCAAGATCGCGGAGCGAGGGTCCTGGATTTAGTTGACACACTGTAAACTGGTTAAGAACTTTGAACTGGACAAAAACCTTGTTACTGTTGTACAACAAGAACAAAATGACCAGGTATAGAGCAAACAGAGATGCAGAACAACCTCAGAAAGCTTGCATGATTATCTGGTAGCTATACTGATAACATAGATCTTTTTGTTGTGGCCTTTCCTTTTTCCTGCCACAAATGTTGAACTGATTAAACGTGATGAGCCGACCATAGACTGGCACCCAAACTTTAACACTTATCAGGCAATTACACGTGTGTATGCTGAGACTTTTAATGTTTCGAACTGCTGCATTTGCACAGCCATACCAACAGCATACGGGGGGGTTATTAATGACTGCTGTCCCCCTAGGGGTCAATGAGACCTGGAAAAATTTGGTTTATGACACTGTAGCTATTAAAGCATATGATAAGGTAGCACTGTGTTTGCCTGTGACACAAAAGGAAATTGTATGTTTTTATAAGAATGACACAATTGAAGTGGGTTGGAGCAAGTGCAATGTGACTGTACATTACAAATGTTATATCAACGCAAACAAAATGGGTACAGCTTGTAGTTCAAATTATGACTCATTTCTTGAGTCCATGCATAAGACTATTGATCAAGTGCAACGTAATCCTGTACTTTTTAAACAACTATCTGTAATAGATAGGAAAATGTTTCATGCAGGGCAGCCATTTTGTAACAAAGTAACTACTAAGGTAGATGATTGTTATTTTGTGTGTGGTAAAAAAGCATATAAATGGTTACCTGAGAATTGGTCCGGCAGTTGTTTTTTGGGGTACCTGGTCCCGGCCATACGACACACTGCAGTTTTGCCTCAGGGAAATATTCGAAATACCCGAGATGTGGCCAAGAAAGCTGTCAGGAAGCCTGAAAATCCAGTGGGACAGATCGAGGCGGGCTGGAAAGACCATCATACTGTGGGCACCAAACTGATGCACATGGACTTGAGTGATGCTGTTATATTGTGGGCAGGCATATTACCTGCATATGGCACAGTGAAATCGATTTGGGAGCTGTGAAAACTGTCTAAACTTCTTGAAGTAATGAGTAATGCAACTTTTTCTGCTCTTGAATTGATAACTGATGAACTGAATGCTATGAGAACTGTAGTGCTCCAGAACCGAATGGCTCCTGACTTCACCCTCGTGGCGAGAGGTGGTACGTGCGCTTCAATCAAAGAAGAGTGCTGTGCGTATATACCAGATCATCAACACGAAATAAACGACCACCTCGAGGTGATACAGCAAGTGTTGGCCATGACCAAACCAGGCCCAAATCCTCTGACGGACTTTTTCCAGAATTTGTTTGGGGGGGTGGGGTTCCATCCTAATGAACATCCTGATTGCCATTTGTGTGGAATTACTCCTATTAGGAGCATGTATTTGTTGTGGTATCCCCTGCATGAAAAAGTTAATCAAAGAATTTATAGATATATCACTTTCTGAGAATTTGTATCAAAGTACTGAAATTGAAGAATTGTTAGAACATGAAACACTTTCATAAGTTTAAACTGAATGACCTTCTTAACTGCAAATCCTGAATGGAAGAGGTTAGGAGAAGAAGCAAACTGTTTATTCTTTTGAAAATAGAATTAAAAAGTATTAATAGGGGGGAAATGTCAGAAAAATATGTATTAATGTGTGTATGCTTAATGCTAATTAGAAATGAAATAAGTTAACACGTTTTCCATTCTATTTTATATGCACTGTTTTATATACAGTTGAGTTTCATATGAGACTGAAAAGATGCTTTTTGAAACTGCAGTGTGCTTTCTGAAACTTGCAAGATGCCCTCTGACCTGCTAATTGCTAGCACAGCAATATTCATGTTTATGCCTTTTGGAAATGTTCTTGAGAGGCAGGTGATTATCTGCTAGGTCAGGAAAAATTAATGAACAATGCTATATTCTGTAAATGTAATGATTTTAAACAATCAGCTCTGTTCGAAGTATGAGAACATGTGCAGCTGCAGAAGTTTAGAGATAACATAGACAAAGGACTGTTAGAGAAATGAACTGCAATCTATACTTGCTTTGTGCTGGAATTAGCCATAGTACCTTGAATGGTAACATTGCATATATCTAACCAGTGGTAGCCAAGGCCACGTTGTTTTTCTTAGAAAGTTTCTCACAAAAATTGATGGTACCAGCAGAATATTGTAAAAACAATGACTGTGAAGTAATGATGACAAAACTTGTGATTCACTACGTCAGCTTGGTAGGCAATGTCTTATTAGAAAATGTATAAAAATACCTGTATTTCCTGATTCTAGTTAGACAAACTCTGTATTAGCATGTTTTTGTCTCCTTGCTGCAAGATTAAAGTGTCTTAACCTGAACCTACTGTGTTTTGTTAATTTTTAAAGTATATTATTCCTTTGACATGTACCAAAGCCCAAATTACCACCATAACAGCTACAGACAAATGAAATCTGGGGGGGAGGTCATGCTGCTCAATGCTAGAAGTCCAAATCTAAAAATGCACTAGCTGGAAGCACTCCTTAAAATGGAGAACATCGACATTTGTGCTGTGACAGAGACCTAGTTCAAGGCAGCAGAAAGCACCCCTGCACTACCAGGCTATAACTCATTCCACACCTTTCAGCTGCAGAACTTGGACCAGGGTTCCAAAGGCAGTGGTGTTTCCATATTCCTAAAGGATGCACACACCTCCAGACTGGTAGTCTAACATAATGCATCAGAGATACTTTAGGTGCAACTAACATAGGGCAAGACAGTGATTCAGGTCGTAGCATGCTATAGGTCCCCAACCATGTCCCAAGACTCACACTCCATGTTCCTAAGCACCCTGGAGAATATTAGGGTCCAACCTAACACTCTCATACTGGCTGACTTCAACTACCCCTCCATTAACTGGGAAAACTACTCATGTACCAATACACTTGCCCAACATTTCCTGAAATTCATTAATCCCAATGCCCTGGTCCAGCTCGTACTTACCACCACTAGAGGTAGCACATCCTTGACCTGGTCATTACTAACATGGGCGACCATTGTTCTACGCCAATAGTCAACTCCTCCCTGGTTAGATCCAACTATAAACAAATCACCTTGGAAGTCCACATCCCTCCCACCCCCCTGCAAAGGTAACCACCATGAAAAACTTCTCCAAAAATAACTTTGGGCTCCTAAAAACAGAGGTGGCTAACTTCACATCACCCATGCAAATGGAGAATAGTTGCATGACCGCTAAATCATACACCAATGCACTGTACAAACATGTACGCAAATGCCATGCATCTTGCCATACCCATTAGAACCAAAACTCTCTCCTCCAAAAAAAGGAAGCCAATCTGGTGGTCCCCTGCCATAAACAAACTCTACAACAGGAGAAGGAAACTGATGTGGAATAAGGTAAAGTCCCTTGACTGGAAAAACTCCCTTATCAGCCTCAACAAAAAGCTGAGATCCCTCATCAAAGCCTATAAAGATAGCTATGAAAACAGAATTGCAGCAGATAGTAAACACAACCACAGGGCCTTCTATATTTATGTAAAGAATCTCCATGGCAATACCCAGATTTGCTCTGAGCTACTGCACAATGGTACCTCCTATACTGAGCCAACAGATATTGCCAATATACTGGCCGACAGATTCAGTGATAAGTTTACCCCCCCCCCCAAAGGACGAATCACAATACCAGTAGATTGCCAGACACCCAGTATTATTGCTGCACAGGTTAAAACAGCACTGTCTAAGGCCAAGAATACAGCTTCTATGGGACCTGACAATATCCCTGTCTGTGTTCTACATGAACTACAGAGTGACCTGGCACCTCACCTGTGTGTCCTGTTCAATCACAGCCTCACCTCAGACTTTGTCCCTACTGCATGGCACACTGCTACAGTCATCCCTCTCCACAAAGGATGAGCAACTATAGGCCCTGAGAACTATTGCCCCATTATCCAAATGAGTCTGACATGCAAAGCTATGGAACGCGTAATCATGGACCTAATAAACAAGGATATAGGGAATCTCCAAACTGTGGATCCCACACAGTTTGGTTTTGTGAAGGGTAGATCATGCCTGCTCAACCTGGTCGACTTCTTTGAGTCAGTCACCAGAGCTGTGGATGGAGGCAAGGTGGTTCATGCAGCCTACCTTGATCTGGCCAAGGCCTTTAATACTATTCCCTACTCAGGAATCATAGAAAAACTCACTAAGCTAGGCATTAACCCTTATATCACTAGGTGGGTTGCAAACTGGCTCACAGATAGAACCCACAACTGACCTTAGAAGAAGAAAAATAATAAATTGACATACTTATGCAGATTAAAAAAATCTGTACACAGCTGGAAATGAGTAAAACCATATTTGTAAGTATAATACCGTCACACGCAGTGGCATGATCACAGAAATGAAACAAAACAGCACACCTTCACATGTATAGTCAGGGTGCTTCTGCATATAAGGCTAAATACATGTCATCAAATATGTATTGTTTCACAATGCCACCTATAGTTCAGGCCTCCTCCTCCTGGCTGGTGTGCCCATCACTGTGTTCATAAGTTCATAGGTGAGCACAAAGCGAATGAACAAAGCTGCCCTAGCGAACCATTTTAATCCTAGCCAGTTTCTGGTTTTGTGCCCAAAATAACCTATCCCATTTTTATATATTGGTCTCACTCATGCCATGGATGATAAATATATATTACCCCTGAAGAGAATAACTGGAATCATACCATATCATACTGTGGATCATTTCAGAGAACCCATACATGGCATTTAGGAGATGCATCTGTCCTGGAGTAAATTTTCTGTTTCCCATCTATAGATCTAAGTTTTACTGGAAAATGGACAGGGATGAACTTTGTTTTATGTGGATGGGGAGTCTGTTCCATAGCAGTGGTATCATCTGCAAAATATAGCTGTCCCTCCAAACTGTTCTGTTGATGTTGCAGAAGAGGTTTAGATCCTGAGACTCAGTATCTCTGGGGCCATTTGACTTGCTTTTGTGTGTTTGTTCAAAGACCACTCTGGAAGTGATGACAGTTGTGACCATATCAACTATACATATGACTTTTCTTGCAACATTTGGAGGCTTGTGCACATGTGCAACACTGCACTCTGAATCTCAGTGTGTGTGGGAGTATCTGCAACTTGTACAAGTGCACACTGCCAACATGCGTACCTGACTATGAGCACCATCCAATATCTCTTTATTATCTTTTGGTTCTGTTTGCACAGAAACAGTATTAAGTTTCTTATAACTTAAAGTTTGACTACTACTGTTTTTTAGTTCCCCAGAGCTTGTCCTGAGTTCAGACTATTGTTTAGTAAGGTCAGAAGGGGTCTCACTAGTACTGCAATTCCTTTTCTGTAACATCACATAGAATTTTCAAACCCATGATGAATTACAACACTTCTTTGGCTGCTTTTTTTTTAAAGGCTTGAGTGACATTTTTCTGAGATGATTCTAGTACCTTATTGATATCAGATATATTTGCATTCTATTCTTTTAACACAGTAATTTCTTTTTTCACAGGTGACAGCTACCTCTATGCATACATTATACATCTAGCACACATCCCTCATGTTGTTGGTGTTATAGATAGAACCATGTGTATGTTAGATCTCCAATTTGTCCATTCCATCACATGACTTTATCACCAATATCTTGACTCAGCATCCTTAATAGTGCTACAAATTCTCAGATTTGGTACACAAGTTTACTGTAATGCCACTTCTAGTATCCGAATATCACATGAGCATCTGGTAAGTGAGTGCTTTTATGGTTTTGACCACTGCAATGAAATTTAACACTTTCCTATTTCCTCTTTCTTTTGCAATGTTTTTATATTTTCACCACTTCCAATGATATTTAGACATTTCCTGTATAACTTGCTTTAATGTTTAACATGTTTTTCTGATAATGTACCATGTATCTCTTTCTTATTATGCTGATCATTTTTAATGTACTGCATTGCTTCATGCTATGTATGTTACTTTTTAATATATGGCACTTTTTATCATTAGATTGTGCCCCAAGATCCTTTTCCCAGTCCAGTTTAACAAGGCTTGCCTATCTTTTTGTATATTGTTTCATATATTTTTGAGTGTGTCCTTCTTGTCATCTGGATGATTTCTTCCTCCAGATATATCATAACAGAGGATTAGTTCTGATTTGACCATTAAACACTTGTTATCCAGTAGTATAGATGACCACTGTTAACATTGTCTTAATTTTTAGTATTTCATTAAGTGCTAAACATCCAGTGCACCACCTAATAATTATAAAACTGCAAACATACAAAAACAGATAAAGGCATTTTGGAGAAAATTTAAAATTAGGAATTCAGATGATGACATAAGATTGAGAAATCTTTGAAAAGAGGTTTCTGAGTTGCTTACTCTCAGCTAGAACTGCAATGAATTCCACAGGACAAACACCTGACAAGCAAATGATCTTTATCAAGATGATTTAAGGCATGCACTGGCGATCAAAAAAAGCCCCAGTCCACCTCAGTATAATGCTGAAGTAGGATTCAAGATAATTAATCACATTTTATTTTGTAAACATGTGATTAGGACCAGCAAAAAGATTTAATCTTACAAAAATCACATTCCTATGTAGTGAAACTCAGAACATGCTACTAAACATTTCTAGGCTTTTTTGTACTCCCCATATGACAGCATACCTCACTCTCTATACCTACATGGTATGAGGGCACATACACTCAGAAGAATGGAAAACATAGAAAACAAAAACCATGGGAGTACAAGATCTCTTTCATATGATAAAGGTTCCTGAAACGCTGTCTCCTTTTAAACGCCAAAAAAACCAAGCTTCTACTTTTCACACCTACCAATAGGTCCTCTCCCATAAACTTCTCTATTAAATCTAACAATGGTACCCTCATCTTCCACGATCCTACTACCAAACTATTAGGGGTTACAATTGACAACAACCTCAACTTTGATAACCATATAAATAACACCATTCAAACAGTGAACAGAAAAATGGGCTCCTTATATCGAATTAAACCCTTTTTAACTCCCATAGCTAGAACCACTATTGCCCACTCTCACTTAGTCTCAACTCTTCTCTATGCTTCTCCCATTTATACTAATCTAAAGAAAAATAATCTTCTCAAACTGTCTAACTCCTATAACAATATTGCCAGATTTGCCGCTGGAAATGCATTTCGAACACACCACTGTCGGAACCTAAAGCAGCTAGACTGGCTTGAACTCCCTAACATGCTAACTTATTCCCAACTCACCATTGTTCATAAAATATTTTACAAACCAAATCATACTCCAATACTTGCTAACCTCATTACCCCTTATAATAATCTAAATTCCCTACGCTCTTCTAGCAAACTATGTGCTAGCATAAGTAAGTCCAATAACTTGTCAGGTGACAGCCTATTCTCCAATACTGCTGGGAAACACTGGAACCTTCTACCTACCGACCTAACACTACTACCTTCACTGTCACTCTTTAAGCAAAAACTCAAACGTCACCTAAAATCTCTCTGGTTATGCCCCTGCACTAACCCTGATTAATCTACTACCTATCCTATTTTTATCTTCTTACTGCCTATGGATATATAATCATACTCTATATACCTCTCTGTATGCTAAATCTGGTCATTGTAAAACTTATATAACCACAAGCATTTAAGTTAACTACAATGAACTGTAGTGTATCCTCTCATATCATATGATTATATGACTGATATGACTTTATACTCACCTTTTTAATATTGTACTTTTTAATAACCTTTCCTCTTTATTTTAAATACTTACTATTTTATGTGTTATATTATTTTATGTGTTATACAATTTGATATTTCATTTTGTGCTATGCTGTAGCTTTTCTCCCCGGGCCTCTACTGAAAATGGAAATATATCCAGTTGGACTAGCCCGGTCAACAAATGTAAAATAAATAAATAAATAAAATATGATACTTTGAAGACTAGTGAAGTACCACATTGTTAACTAACATGCTCCTGTTGTGCTTAAGGCTAAAGCCAAAGCCATCCTGTCTGCAGGAGATCAGTCCATGAGTGGTTGCTAGAAGGTCCTTGTGTGGACCAAGTGGTTTAATTCTGGAGATGACAAAGAGATGTATGTATGAAGACTCCGCCACTACTGGTACCTGCATGGCGTCCATATACCTTTACCCAGGCTTTTCGCCACGAACACAAACTCTATGTTGCTTCTTCCACAACATACGCCTGGAAGCAGGATAGGAGCTTCAAGTGGCATAAAAGTAACATGTATGATCACTGCCTCTGTCTTAGCTGGAATTAACTTAAGTTGATTTTGTGTCATCCAGTCAAATTGATTCCAATTTGCTGTACCTCAAAGTCTGAGGATTATTTTAAGGTACTTAAAATATAAGCTGACAACTGCATTTCACATGCATCTTTGACATCTGACAATTAAGTACGAAGGCATAGCAGATCTGCCTAACGCTGATGTTAGATGTAATAACACATGTATCACCAGTCTTCTTGACAGGTATTTTTGTGTGGTGCCCATGTGTAGATTGTAGATAGCCCCTGTAGTGCACCCATATGCATGGTTGTTAACACCTTGAAATGACTACAGCTGTGCACCCACTTGTATCCTTCCAGCCATATGTTCCCTAGTGAAGACATTACAGAAATGAAACCCTTGTCACACTGCTGCGCCTCTTATATTCCAGTCCAACTGCTTTGTGGCACACATGGTTCTTTTCAGGATTGTGCCTTATGGCCATTTACTCTTAGTTCATTTGTTATACCATTTTAACACATGTTACAGTCAGACATTTTTGTACATGCTTCTGGAATATGTTTTGGAGCTTCCCAGTACATTTTCACCATTATATGTCTGCAGAAAATGTTTGTGAATTACTGCAGTTATAAAGGATACCGTGCAATGGTTCCAGACCTCATAAAGTTTGGTGTGGCCTCTGTCATGCTGACAAACAGCTGTAGTGGTGGTGGATGTTAGTAATGTGACCACAGATGGCCACAATACAGTAGCAGGTAGGCATGATTAGGAGCTCCTATTAAGTCTAGATGTTTGGGGGGGTGACTTTATCATTATACATAAATGTTTTTATAATGATAGTTGTGTTAGCATACAGATAAATAACAAATGTCTACCTAGTGTATGT
>NC_056733.1:601499269-601519269 GCF_019279795.1 Protopterus annectens
ATTCACTGGCTGACACAGACATTCTCCAAAAGGGCCTTACTGAGACGGACACCTGGTGTCAAAGTCATGGTCTCAAGCTAAATGCCAAAAAAATGCATAGTCATCCCGTTTGGGAAAAAGAAAACACCCATGAATTACCACATAGGTGGCAGCCCCCTTAATACAGAAGAGGTAATAAGAGATCTGGGGACCCAGGTAGATAGTAATCTCTCCTTTGACAATCATATTGCCAAAGTAGTTAGGAAATCCTTCTATGTAGCCCATCTAATTACTAAAGGGTTTGCATCTAGAAATAAAGAGGTTATAGTGCCCCTCTACTCATCACTCATCAGACCCATCATAGAGTACAATGCCCCGTTTGGGATGTACCTCACAAGACACTTCCAGCAGCTGGAAAGACCACAAAAGTACCTCACCAAGAGGATTACTGGTCTCAAAAATATGTCCTATGCAGCCCAACTGGGAAAACTCCAGCAGTACTCAGTGGCATATCGCTTACTCAGAGGTGATCTCTGCCTGACTTACAAAGCCATGTCCAACTCAGAATTGATGGACATGCTCCACCTAAAGAAATACAAGTCACTGCGAGCCACTCGCTCTAGTGAGCTAGACCTCACCACAGCAATAAATAGAACATGCTGGAGGGATAGATTCCTATCACAGAGACTCCCCATGCTTTGGAACAAAATTCCTAACTACATTAGGCAGTGCCCCTCACTAACACTCTTCAAGAGAAACCTTGATGAGTGGATGGGTAACAGAAAATACACCCCTGGGATCACTTCATTGGCTTTTCTTGACAGAGGCTCAGTTAATTAATCAATGGGGTGGCGAAAGCTGATACACTCTGGCTAGGCTTATAAATGCCCTCGGGCAGATAACCTAGTACCTACCTATGAACCTATTATTTTAGGCTTTGTCCAGATTACTTGTGCTAAGAAGTTGAGAGGTGTGATCCCTTTATACTTATGAACTAATGTGGTCCAATCTTTACCCTTCTTCTTCCACTTCTCTCTAGCTGCCATAACAGAAAATGTTGTCAAAAGAAGTCCTATAATCTATGTAGTCCACAACAGTACTGTAGCTAGAATGTGGTTTTCTTCTAAGCTATCCATTTTCTTCTTCCTTGTGGCCCAGATGCTCTCCAACCACTGATTCATTTCATTTATTTTATTTGTTATTTACACCGGCTATTTACTGTCTTATTTAATCATCTAATAAATGGGTAAGTGACCTGTTTTGAGCAGACCTTTTTTTTTTCATCTACAGCAATGGTTGTAAAGGAAAGGCAAAATGCAAATCATAGTGGCTAGTCAACCAGCGTGCCTTTGTGATGTGATAGAAAACCAAAGTACTTAGAACACGTGTAGGCATGAAAATAACATGCAAACTTCAGAGACTGTGATTAGAATTTAGAATTTAAGAACAAACCCAAGAATCTGGAGTTCTGAAAGTATAAAATCAACTACTGTACTAGTGCATTACCCTAAACTGACTTAAACTGTACAACTGCATGCAGTAATTTCTTCTAGTCACCTCTCTACCCTTATAAAGAAACTGTATCTGTATGTCAGTTTTGATTCAGTTCACTTTCCACTAGCCAGATTCCTTCTTCCTCTCCTACCTCCAAGGTACTTTTTTATGCTACCACTCCTACTTTAGCATAAGTACTATAATGGATGAAACTAAATCTCCATTTTCTCTTCCACTGAATACATGGAAAGATTATCTGTGCTGCATTATTATGACCTATAAATAATTAAAATAAAATTATATATATTTACAAAAAAAAAAAATTCAAATATTTGAAGCCAAAAAAAAAGCAACTTATCGTGTTAGGAAGACATGTTCAGAGAGATTTTTTTTATACATTTGTCTTGGGTATTTCTTTTTAGTTACTATCTTCTCATTCTATCCAAAACTAATACTCTACATTTTAAAACATATTATGTCTTCTTTTTTTCCAGCAGTTTTGTTCTAAGTTTCCATGATGTTGAAGTTGCATCTTTTTCTTAAGACATGGATCTAATCCAAAACAATGAAACTTAACTTTCTGTAAATCAGTTTCAAAACTATATAGAAAATGTTGTGTACTAGTATAAGAAAATATAAAGTTTTAATGGTCTTCACGTTTATCATAAATATCTTAATTATGTTTGTTTCTGCTATTTAAGTTAAACAGCGATTGCACAGTACTACATCAAGAATTCCTTTTGTTTCATCAGAGTAATATTATATTCTTTAATTTCTTTTGTTTATATTCTTATTATCTAACATAAGTATGTGTCAACAAGAGTTATTTTTTCCCCAAAGGTAATATTATTATTCTGTTTCACTTAATCTATATTTCCATTATCTGATGTGTATGAGTGTGTGTGTGTGTGTGTGTGTGTGTGTGTGTGTGTGTGTGTGTGTGTAATTTACATACTTATACATGTGTGCATATAAATGTTTATATGCATGTGTGTGCATACACATTTTTATATGTGTGCATGCGTGTATGTCCATTATATGTATATGCATATGTGTATGTATGTATATAGCATTTTTTTTTTGAATGCGCATAATGTCAACAGCTATTTTTGTTGTCAAAGATGGTTACACTCATTGCTGGTTGAAAACAGTAGTTACTGTTAGAGCAATGGCTGAACATTGCTTTTACTGATGACAGGTATTTGTGGTAGTGGTAAGCTGGGGTGTGAGTATGGGAGTGAGTGTGCACAGGGTGGGGTTACAGCAACAGCTAAGGAAGGGTACAGATTTAGTGTTGCTCATGTTTGTTATTGTATATACAATAGTCATTTTTTTTTTTTTTTAGGTTCATAGATTAGTACTAGGCTAACTGCCCTTACGAGCCAATTTAGGCCTAGATAATTATCCCTTGTGAGACTCAAATCCTGCACTTTGTGTTTGTAAGACAAATGCCTTAACCATTAGGCCACCCTCCCAACCCGCAGGCTAAGGAAGTGAATAGATTTAGTACTGAGCATGTTTTTTTTTGTTGTTGTGCATGTGTCTGTCCACGTGTCTTCTATAACTGTAGTGCTAGGGAAAGGGTTTTTCATATGGTTATGTGAAGGTTTCTTGCTTTAACCCTTCACATAAACTTATGAAAATACCTTTTAACAATACCACCATTCAGAAAAATTATGCTTGAAAGGTCTGTTTTGTAACATGATTAAAAATGGAAACTATTTGTTTCCTTTTTTAACCTTTATTTCTGATTTTGTGAGAGCTTGGTAAGTGTTATGTCAATGTTTAGGCAATGACATAATGTATGTATTTATCTATTTATGGCAATAGTTCTGCACATCGACATTAAGAAGTGCACACACACACACACACACACACACACACACACACACACACACACACACACACACACACACACACAACTAAACACTTTCCCAAAACTTCATGAAAACACACCATAGTATCTGAAAGCCACCTTGATGGGGGGCTACATCCGCCGCACACCCCTAACTATATATACCAACTCTGGGATCGCACTACAGTGGGGAAAAGGGCATATTTCCCCATGTTTGGCAAGTGTTTATTTGCCCTGGGGAAAAATTGTGCAGTTCAGGATTTCAGTTTTCGTTATTTTTGTCTCGCGAAAATAACATTCAGTATATAGACTTTTGACCAGGGCGGCCACGGTGGTGCAGAGGTTAACATTGCTGCCTCACAGTAAGAGGTTCTCCAGTTCAATCCTCGGCTGGTGTGCCTTCTGTGCAGAGGCATGTCCTCCCTGTGGTCGTGTGGGTTTCCTCCGGGTGCTCAGGTTTCCTCCCACATCCCAAAGACATGCTGTAGGTGGATTGGACACTCTAAATTGGCCCTAGGCATGAGCGTGTGCATGCGTGTGTGTGCCTTCTGTGGAAGGTTGGGCGCTGGGCTGGCAACCTGACACCATAAAACTCCACTGCCAATCATGGGTGGACAGGTGATCCACTGTGGCAACCCCTAACCGGGAAAAGCCAGAAGAAGATATGGGCTTTTGACCAAGCAAAGTAGACCCCCACACATGCACACACACACACACAGACACACACACACACACACATATATATATATATATATATATATACATGGATTCACTTTATAATCTCGAAATACTCAAATATCACTTTTCAGTTTTTCGAGACTATAAAGCCGAAAACTCACAAACCCAAAAACTAAAACCGCGAACGTAAATAAAACACTACACCACAAATACAAACACAAAAACAGCTACCTCCCAACACTACAAAAAAGCAAACAACACACACAAACATAACAAAACAAACACACACACACCTACTCCTCCAATAAGCAAGGGCGCAAGCCCCCCTGCACCCCTCATGTCGGGGGCTGTGCTTCAAACACACCCACTACTTATATATACTAAATCTGAGGCCGCACTAAACACCAAAAGACAGAAAACCTACCACCACACATTCTACACCCCCCTTGCACAAACACACATCACATACATACAAACACCACCACTCTCAACACTGACACACTCTTACCTACCTACCCTAACCCACACCTAATACTCCCCAACACACTCACATACACACAAACCCTCCCCAAGACCTTTAAAAAACATAACACTTACCTAACATGCCATCAGTACAGCGAGTTTGACATTTCCGGGTTTGATATTCTGCAGTTTTGTGCAACTGCAGATTTGACAGTTTGGTCTCAAAATACTGAAATTCGACATTTCAGTATTTTGAGATTCCAAAGGGAATATATATATATATATATATATATATATATATATATATATATATATATATTTATTTAAAGCACTCTTAGAGCAGCTCTTAATTGATCTTACTCAAATAAACATGATATACCCAAAGTGGTATGGCTTTCACAAAGTTTACAGTACAGCTACAGGTCTAGTATCTTTTACTAATAATGCCTAAAATACTATGGAAATAGATCAAACTAATAAGTGTTATCTTTGTTGACTTAGACACAGGTTTCTATATTCTAATAAGTAACATATTACTTGAATATAGTCAATAAACTGACTTCTCTACTAGTGATTGATGGTTATTTGATTGGGTTCCAGCTACATAATCATAAGTTGTCAAATGTGCAACCGTTCATAGGTTCTGTTATTGCAATGCAGCACACTGTTGGATCACTGTTTGTGTAAGATCAATGTGCTCTGCATCAGGAAGTTTATCTTTCCACCACTATTGTCTGACATGAGAGTTACTATATATAGAAGTAAGGGGGACGTTTTCAGTGAGTGTACATAGTTGTTATGTAAGTTAAGTTCTTGGTCAGTTGCGAATGAAGAATTGGTTAATTAACATTTGTGTGATCATTCATAAAGGAAGCTACAAGCACACACAGTATGTGGAAGGGAGGGTATTGGTCAGTAGGTAAAGGCCAGAAAAAGATACAATAAAAAATCTTAACCTGTGTAATATAATCCACTCTGCAATAATCATGACAGAATATATTGTCATGCATATTAAACAATATCTAGTTTCCTTCAATATCATATGGATTGCAGACAATAATGTATGCATTTCCTTCTGAATCTGATCCATGTAGGTTGAAAATTGGCCTCTTGTGGGCCAGTCCACGAATAAATGAATAAAACTGCGTCTGAAGTAAATAAGAAGGTAACAATGTAAATAAATCAAATTAGTATTTAAAGTACGCATTAGAATATCAACATAAATGAAAAATTGCAAGCTCTAAATGCAATATTTAGGGAAAACCAGTGATTATCTTTTTAAAACTTGGATGTCTGTTCCCAACTGATTACAAAAAAAATGCTATTATTTTTTATCTTAACAACTCCAAAACTATATTTCTTCATAAACCTAACACTAACAAATCTAACCCAATAAACTATAGACCAATATCTCTTATCAGTGTAGACATCAACATTTTTTCCACAATACTAGCAAATAGACTAAAAAGGTCCTAAATATAATTATATCCCCAGAACAATCAGGCTTCATGAAGGGGAGACAAACCTGGGATAATACACTTAGCCTAGATGCATCCATGCAACTTTCTGCAAAAGATAAATTTCCCAGATATCTTCTGGCACTTGATGCTACTAAAGGTTTTGATAGCGTAAACCTTGACTTCTTGTTCTTGACTCTACAACAATTTAACTTTCCAAATGCTTTCATAAATATAATCAAAATTCTCTACAACTCTTCATTTACTATTCTAGTCATCAATAAATTGTATTCTTCTAAAATAAAATTGAATAACAGCACAGGGCAAGGTTGTCCCCTCTTGCCATATCTCTTTAACATATACATTGAATCCCTATTCATCTATCTAGCACAAAAACCTTTCATCATATACCCAATATATTGCGCAATAACCTTCTATTATCAGCCTTTGCAGACAATCTCATTATATATTTTCAATTACCTAATACTGACCTAACTAAAATTCTAAATACTATAGATATCTTCCCAAAAGCTTCTAACTATGAAATCCCCCCCTCCAAATCTCTATTTTTTCCAGTTAACCTGAGTAGTCATAACGAACCTCTCTTTCCCATTACTCAAATTAAACTAAAATATACTTTTCACTATCTAGGTATACTGTTCGATCATAATCATAAAAATTCCTTTGAAAATAATCTTCTCAAAACCTGGACAAATATTGAAAATGACATGGACAGATGGAAAAACATGAAGCTCCCCTTCCTATCTAAAATAGCAGTTATAAAAATGAACATCTTTCCCAGACTACTGTACCAATTTAATGCAACAGATGCTACCATTCCAATAAATCTCTTTAAAAAATAAACAAAACCCTAGTCAAATTCATCTTGTTTCCTAACTCCCCAAAAAATCTCCCTATTAAAACTAATGCTTCAAAAGAACAATGAAGGACTCGGAATACCAGATTTCAGATTATATTATGACATAATATGTGCTAACCAAATCATTTCAGTTGTTGACCATAATCCAAATAGCTTAACTCATTCCCCCCAATGGTTTGATCTATGGCACGCACATGTGAAACTACTCAACATAAACCCCAAATCATTACCCTTCATAGATAAATCTATATTAAAAGACATTAAATTACATAACTTAATCAAATACAAAATCAATTAATTTCAAAATGTTCTTTCTTCACTGCACTTAGCAAATGCAATTATCCTTATATAGCCCATTCATCTAAACCCAAACCTAAAACTAGGCAATAAAATGATAAATCTTGACCAGTTCCCTCAAAATAAAAACTTTACTATCTGGGATTTTTATGAGGTAAAAGATAACTCTCTAAATGATATTAAAAAATTTAACCTAAATAACAAATATATAATAATTTTGAGACAAATGAAAAAACTACTGTCTACTTTCAGAAGCTTCCCGAATGGGGTACAGGAAGAAGTAAATCTTGCTCTATCCCTCCTGAAATTTCAAAAAATTAAAAAAAAAAGATGTTATCGATCTCATATATTTTAATTTCTACTATTAAATACCAATCTTCTCGCACATTTTCCCAATATTGGAAGGACAGGAATCCTGGACTGACTGATGCTCATCTCTCCCATGCTGTAAATAATACAAACAGATTTTCTCCCTTCAAGAAATTAGTGTATACCCAGTTAATGATAAACAATAGTGCCTACTATACCCCAAAACTTCTAAGCAATTTCTTTCAAAATACCTCAACTTTTTGTCCTTTCTGCCCCTCATAGATAGCTGACCTCTTGCACATTCTATGGTACTATAAGTATGCACAAAGTTTATGGGAACTCACTAAGGATCAAACTTATGAAAATGAGTTTCAGGAAATCCACTCTTTCTTGGGAATTTGCTATACTGCACATATGCCCAACTGACAGGCCCACTAGTGGATTGAAGATCCTGATTGCTCTTTTTATGTTAGCTAAACTCTTTATTACCCAAAACTGGATGGATAGATCTAAAATAGAGTGGAAAGGCTTTGCTAGTATGGTCTCCAAATATATTTTATTCCATAAAATAATTATAGGCAATAATAACAAACGCTTGAGGTACCTCAACTTTTGAAATCTTATTCTAGACCACATCCTGAAATAAAATAGAATCAGATTATGTCCGTTCTCCTATACTAGTGTTATTGGCAGTGCTTCCCTTCAGAGAACTAGCTCATTGAATTCCCTGATTGATACTCTTAAGATACTCGCAGTAACAAAATAACTAAATACTAATCTTAATAAAATGTAGCACTATATGTAAATAGTTGTATATATGTTGTGTCTATC
Organism: Protopterus annectens; assembly: GCF_019279795.1. Lineage (NCBI taxonomy): Eukaryota > Metazoa > Chordata > Ceratodontiformes > Protopteridae > Protopterus > Protopterus annectens. The sequence goes on from NC_056733.1 coordinate 601,507,512, forward strand.
CAACCTCTGCCCAGCCACTGATTTTCAACTTTGTGCCAGTTATACTCTATAGCATTAACAGTATAAATAATGATATGCTTCTTTTGTAATTTTTTTTTTTTCAAACTAAGAAAAGAAGTTTCAAATGCATTTACTTGTTACTTGACATAGCAGTGGCTCTATCTGTCTATGAATATTGGCCATTATCAGTAAAGTTTTCTTTTTCTGTTGTATATCAAAACATTGTTAATGCAAATGAAATAAAATAAAATAAAGATTTGAAAAAAATGCTATTATTTTTAATGTTATAATTTCTGCTACTAAAATTCATATAGGGCATAAAACTAAATTAAATAAATAACACTTGAAAAAAAGAGACTGACCATGATAATATTGTATGTACATGTCCCCTTTCATGATATCACTCATCTCTATTAAACATAAAAAAGTAATGGATAACAAATCCTTCTTAACCCCAGGATGCCATAAACACTTGCAAAGTAAATGATAAAAGGAAAGTATTACTCAATAATAAAATAAATTATTTATTTGACCTAAAAAGTTGCTAAATTATTAGATTTTTTTTTGTTATTACAGTTCAAGTATTTTTCTACATAATGTATTTTTACAAATCAAATCGCAACTTGGATTTATCTTGGGGGATTAAGAAGTCAAATTGTCTACTTGATTATGCCAAAATACTGATATAGAACTGAACCGCAATAACAGGCGATCTTGAAACAAGCTTTAATGTACTAAATCCAGTACATTACATTATTGGCAGTATTTATATGTATTATCCTATTTTCATAGGTTCATAGGTGTGTACTAGGCTAATGGCCCTGGAGCCTTTACAAGCCTAGGCAAAAAAAAATTGCCCAGGCACCGTGCTACCCGATGTTAGTTCACAGTGCCCCCATTCAGTAGGGAAACTGGAGTGATCCCTGGGGTGAACTTTCTGTTACCCTTCTGTTTCTTGTTTGAAGTGAATGAATGAGTGACTTAATTGGCAACCTAGTAGATGAACTTGCACTAAGGAGCATTTTTTTAAAATAACCTAGAGTAATTTCAGCACAAATAACCACAAAGTAGTGTTAATTCAGTTCAGTATAGTAATCCTAATACATATTATAAGGCCATAGTGAGCTTTCTGAAGTGGATTGCAGATTCTTTAACACACAGCTCAAAGTTAATTATCGTACACTACATGCAAAGCACAAATACACGCCAAGTAGCCAGTATAAAACAGCAAAAGAAGCTATAAGGCAACTAGAGAGTTAGTTATTAAATGCTGAAATAATCAGAAGTGCAATTGAGTATGGAGACTAGGTAGAATGTATGCCATTAAGAGGTCAGGTAACAATAGAAGTGCAAATGTGTCACTGTTTGTTCACCACAAACATTACTGGATAACAGATTGTCACAAATATATTAGTAACATGAACCCAACAAAACTTCCTTTCGGGTATTAGCATGGGTCCTCTGGGGGTAAGTTGTACATTTTTCATGCAGTTCATTGATAGGTACTGCTCTCTAAGGTGTGTGTCTTTAAAAGAATGACAGTCTGTGAGCCCACAAAGGTGAGACAATGCACATAACAACAGCAAGAAGAATATATGAATGAATTATGGTTTAGATGTATTTTAGAATAGATGTAAGTAGAGATATGTGGATTCAATTACTCTGACATAGTAAGTAATTCTATTTCCAGTGACAGAAGCCATCAGAACTGGGATAAAATGCAGCAGATAAAATATTGACAGGACTTTGCCACTTCATATTGCTCTGAAGCTTATATATGTGAGAAGAGTTAAGAAGTACAGTGTGATCAGCAAAGGGTCATAATTAGTCTAGGCGTAAGTTTATAGTAATGGGCATTTCTGGGGAACATTATTTAAGACCTGCGTATTTTATTAAGAAATATACCAAGCCTAACAATACTGGGAGAACAGGTTGTGCTTAGCAATAGGAGGGGAAACGTATTTCCAGAAGATCAAAAAAACTCCTTTGAGATAGTAAGCTTTGATACTTGGGATAGGAAAATATAAACACTGTAGGTATCATCAAGCTGACCAAAGAGTACGAAGGCAGGTTTGTAAGAACACTAAGTGAAGATTTACCTAAGTGCCATAAAGTTTGGCTTTTCTTTTGAAGAATATGGACAATGTTAACTAGCTTGTTATAGATGTAAGTTATGCATAGATCATAAATAAGAATGAAATTAAGTTTGCCAGTACAGGATGTACTCATTAACATAAATTACTCTTGAAGTTTATTATAGTCCAAAATTAGTGAATTTATAAAAAACTTAAAAAATAGATGACCATGGACAGATCATTTTGGCACACTATGGTTAACTGATGAAGAGTATGAGTAGCTATAACTGACTGGAGTTAAATGACCTGTTGTAAAGGTAGTTAACCATCGAGGAGATAGTGGAATATTTAATGATAACCTTAAGAAACTTGCAGAGATGCAGACTGTAAGAATCAGAATCAAAGGCCTTTTTAATTAAGTCTTTAAACACTGCTGTGGTTTAAGAACCTTGTTTTTGTCTTTTGGTATGCAGATAGTAGGCGTTCATATGCAGTCACTTTTCTAGAATCATTGCTGCTTGTCAAATGCATGTCACACCATACCATGGCAGTCTCACTGATATCTACAGTAACAAGTGTTCTAGCTTAACGGACAAATGAATTTATTACTAAGAAGCCAATAGTTCAGTGCAATTGAGTGTATTTTACTTGCATGTACCTGGAATTTGGCTCTTCCCGGTCCATTCACCCTTTGCTATGCTTAGGCTCACTCGGCTCTCCTACCCTACCCCTATTTCTACCCACCCCATAGGCTCCTGACCTTTATACCTAACTAGCCACTCCCCTAAGCCTCTCTCTCACACCAACCTCATTTCTATATAGCCACTCCTCTTCTCACTCTCTTCAATCCACATTACCATCTACCTTCCTCCACATCACCTTACTCACATAATACTGATATTGTACAATCTCTTCAGGCTAACACCACCTACCTAATCCCCCCACTATAACCACAACCTATAGAAAGTATAGCCACACCTAATCCCTACTCAATCCTGTAAAGATACCTACTAAAACTTCACAACAACACAGCAACACTTTGTGAGAGCAAAATGTGGCCCCTAACCTTTACATTAATAATAAGCCTTACCATCACCTCACACTTAACCTCCTACCACTACACTAGCAACTCAAAATTTCAGACTAATCCTCTGCCTGCCCTACCCATTCACATGACAAACCAGCCTTTTCAGTAACATCTCCTTCTGTCTACAACATCTCATATCTTGACCTTGTCACATTCAAAGTAACCCTACACCAACTAAACAACCACATTTCCTCAAAACGTAACATTTCTGTAATCAAATGCCTAAAAACTATAATCCAAATAGCATCCTGAATCATACTTAGTGGAGATGTGCATCCAAACCGTGGCCCTATAAACAATAACACCCCCCCCCCCCCCGCTACCAAATAACATTCTAACTTACCCCAGGAAATTAACAGATCTCCTTATCATCAGTATAAAGATAAGGAGCATACTGAACAAAATCCCAGAGCTACACGCTACCCTGGCAATATACTCCCCTGACATATTCCTTCTCACAGAGACCTGGCTAAAACCACTAAACAATAGCAATTACTCTGTTCCACCTGGTTACAATGTTCTTAGACAAGACAGAATATCAAAAAGAGACAGAGGCATTGCTCTCCTCTTCAAAAACAACCTGAGCATTGAATTGTTATCCAACGAACAACCCAAGTTTAATAATGCAGAAACTATGTTCACTAAGCTGAAAATCAACTCAAAAAGACAGTTACATATAATTGGTACCTATATACCCCCTGGCAATAACATTAACACAGTAGAATCCATTCAAGACTGGACATCCCAAAAATTTCCCCAAGAAACAATCATACTAGGCAACATTAATATTGACTGGTCCTCCTGTAACTCGCTCCACCCCACTAACCACATTAAGCTGCATTCTTTCGTTCAACTAATCAAAACCACAACATGTGTTGATAAAGCATCAAAAAAGGAGTCTATCCTAGACTGGATCCTTACTAACAGACCATCTTGATCCTACCTCTCAGGCTCCCTCCAAGACACCGTCAGCGACTACCTTCCCACCTTTATAATTAGACACCAAGTAAATCCATTAAAATCCTTCACCTCCAGCAAAATCCATTACACAAAGAATTTCAAAACCCATGACTTCATATCTTCACCTAATCAACGCAACTAGAGACCACTCTCATCTCTTTCCCGCAAAAGTGCCATAGACTACTTCAATAACACTTGCCTAAACATTTTAAATCATCTTGCCCCTATCAGAACTGTCACAACTAAATCCAGCTATGCCCCCTGCCTGACCAGAGATGGTCATCTACTACTAAAGCAAAGAGATAAAGCATGGGACTCATGGCATCAAAATAAAACTCAAACTAACAGACAGGTATACCAGGAACTAAAGAACAAAGCCAAAAAACAAATTAGGACAGACAAAAGGAACCACTATATAGGCATTCAAACCAAACACAAAAATAACCCATAAAAATTCTCAGCTGCCATTAATAAAATCCAACAACCAGGAAAGACAAGTACTCTACCCCCTAACATTGACACCACCACCAATAATATCCCCACCCATTTCAATGAACACTTCACCAAATCCTTCCTAGCCTCACCAATAATTGCTCTTCCACTTGACATCCAAACCTGTCTTCCATACCATCAGACCAAAACCTCATCTCCATACAGCCTGTCCGAACTAGCACAATATATTAATACTTAAATAGGCTTAAACCCACAACTCTGGCCGCCAACAAATTACCTGCAGAATATCTAAAGATTGCAGCCAAAGCCATCTCTTACCCAGTCTCCATGCTCATTAACCACTCTTTATCAGAACAACACGTTCCTTCTCTATGGAAAATTTCACAAATAATACCACTCCACAAGAGAGGTAACTTTGTGGAACTATTTAATTCTCGTCCAATTGCCTTTCTATCCCCCTTATATAAAATCCTCAAAAAATGTATACATTCCCAAATAAGGCACTGTCTCCTCAATAATAAACTGCAAACCAACACCCAGTATGGATTCTGCCCTAATCACAGTACTACCACAGCCCTTATTAGCTTTTCCAACAAAAATTCAATGGCAACTTATTATCCACTGTATTTCTAAATCTCTCCAAAGGCTTCAATACAGTCTCCCATCACAAACTTCTTTCTGTTCTCTCTGATCTTAATCTCAGCCACTCCACACTAGAATGGTTTCAAGGCTAATCAACCACCAAGCAGTAAAATGGCAAAACTCCTTATCTCCCCTCCTACCTGTCACCTTAGGGGGTCCCCAAGGATCCATTCTTGGACCTCTTCTTTTCAACATATTCACCAACTAACTCCACAAAGCTACCTGACACCCCACTCTAGTCAAGTGTGCCTATGTCTCCACTCTATTCTGCTCTGCCCCATCACTCCCTCAACTCCAGGAATTGACACATGTCCTTTACTGCTGTTGAAACCTGGTTAGCCAACTCTCAACTAACACTTAACCCCAATCAAACACAGCTAATAATATTCTGTATCACTAGAACCTTAGACCCCATACTACCATTCACAATATTTCTCAGCTAATAACACCCCTATCACACCTGTCCAACACACCAGACTTCTAGGGGTTATCATATATCACAACATGACATTTGATATGCACATTGCACAGACAATAAAGAAAATCCATAAAAACTAGGAATCCTATATAGATGCAAAAAGTACCTCACCAATGACAGTAAAGCTACCATCGCAAGAACCCACCTACTATCAACAATCCTCTATGCCTCCCCCATACTCATCAACCTAAACAAAGCAGACTTTAACAAACTAAACATCGGCTATAATAAAATAGCTAGGTTTGCTACTGAATCACCCTTCAGGACACATCACTGCATAGCAATCAAGTAACTATCCTGGCTAGAATTACCCAACCTGCTCACATATAACTAGCTTACAATAGCCCACCAAATTCTGTATTATCCTGATAGAGTTCCTGCTCTTCACGGTCTACTTAATATCTAGTCTAACAAATGTCTACTAAGACCCACCAATAAAGCATTGGCTGACATAGGCAAAAGCAGCAATAGTAATGGGGATTCCTTGTTTTCCATTTCTGTTGCAAAAGCATGGAATACCATCCCAATAGATATTAGCACTACTGAAAACAAAAATAATTTCAAAAAACTTCTCCTGTCCCATTTACATAGTTCTTGGTTATGTAATTTTTCTGACCCTGGTAGCTTCACTTAATCGGATCATATCATACTTTAACCTTTCTTTACTCTTAATCAATGTGTGTTTACTGTACTAGCCACTGATGAATGCAACCAAATAACTGAACAAAATTCCCTTTTAATTGTATTATTTATTATAACACACTGTGCTCCTTACAATATATTTACTTTTTGCTCCTTTCTTGGCCTTGAAACTGTACCTTATTAACTTTTTGACTCAGTACTGTACTTTATTAACGTGTATTGTATTTACTGTATTTGCTGTACTAATCTTTGTTGGACCTTTTCTCCCCAGGCCTCTGCTGCAAATGGGATCTATGCCCAGTCAGACTTTCCCGGGAAACAAATGTAAAATAAATAAATAAATATGTCTGAATTAAGACATCTGCTCTTCAGTGGTGCAGAAATGCTGTCAAATGAAGTATGGAAAGAGAGGAAAGAGAGAAGTTAAAGCAGTATAGTTGCTTACTAATTATATGAATTGTATCGGGGAATAGATATGACTGTAGCTGCATTCTATAGACATGAAAAAAGCTCATTGAAAGGGAAAGGTTTAATAAATAAACTTTTATGAAATTGGGAAAGAGGCTGTCAGGGCCATGCTGGCCTTTGTAAAGAATCTTCCTAAGAAGATGTCTCGTTTTCCTTATTTTAATACTGAAATTGTGGAAGAGGGCAGCAAAAGTTTAGAGACTTATGAAAGTCTTATTACACCCTACTTCATAATCTTGAGATCCTTTTCTCAAGAAAGGAAGAAGCTGATCCATTACCCCCTTTTACTAAGTTGCAAAAATATCTTGCACCAAGCACAATTTCCCTTAAGAGCACACAGGGAACATACTCAGTCCATGGTATTGGATTTCCTCTTTTTCTCTCCAGGCCCCCAGTAAGACTCCCCACTGGCACAACTATAAAGTTCTCCCCCACTCTCTCTGTAAAACCAGTGTTCTGTGTTCCTGCTCCAAATATCACACACACACACACACACACACACACACACACACACACACACACACACACACACACTCACACCCTCAACTAAGAAAGGCTGGCACAGATTTAATAGCTATGCCCCTCTGCCTATAATATAAAGTAGTCACCAGGATACTCCAAAGCCAGCTACTCTAAGGCTCTTACAAGGGTACTCAATTATACTGAGTAAAATGAATATTAATACAAATGGCAGTGTTTGACCAATGCAGCAAGGCTTCCAGGAGTGACCACAGTGTCACCAAATAAATATAAGTACTCTCAAAAGTTAAAATATTCTCTAAATGACCAGCCACAGTGAAAAGATGAAATATATTTAATAATAAATGATAAAAGAACATGAAAAGACTAAATATCTATTTGCAATAAACAGATTTTCAGTCACAAGAAATATTAAAATAACACAGATGAATAGATTCACACAGATACAGAAAAAAAAAACAGTACATAACTAATCTCACTATATTTTCCTGACTGATCTAAAGAATTACTATTCCCTGGTTACTTACTAAAGCAAGATGATATGAAGTGGGTGAGTGATCCTTCTATGTCAGGTTTCAAAAACAGACTGCACTGAGACTTCTGTCTCATCTAGTATTAAAACATCATTTCAATGCTGGATTACAGAATAACACATACATCTGGTCATCTGACTTCTGGTTCCCATACTACCCCCTTTAGTAGAAACTGAACCAGAATCTCACAAATATGTATTACCATACACACAGACAGAGCATTGCTAAGCTGTGTTATAGCATCTGGAAGCCATAAAGCAATTGTAACACTTCAACTCTTCCAGGGTAGCAATTAGTTCATCTCTGGCTGCAATCAGAAATGTAAGATACATTCTTTATGTCCTACCATGTAATTTAATTTCAGGCTATTTTTCTAAAAGTTAGCTGGGGCTGAGCTCAACCTCTTACCTTCCAGTATCCTCTGTTACAATATATACATTTAATCAATCAGTCTGACATATATATTTCTTCTCTGTCCGACAGGACACCCTGTTTGCCTGTTTGTACATTTTTAACACAAGCAGCTTCACATATAATTTTTTTAACACATCTGTACAAATCAATTGGATATACAAATGCATATAATTCTTTACAAAACTCCAGCTAGCTATGCTGGCATATGTTACACATCCACTTCCCTACTTCTTCTGGCATAGCTGGCAATACCTCACATCATCACAGTCTTTATAATCACTCTGAGTTTTTAAAGCTAAGCTCAAGTTTTGTTTGTATTCATACCTTTCAATCTGTAAGCCCAAGAAATCTGGACAAAGACTAAAATAATGGGTGGACAAAGGCCCAAAAATATGGACAGATTTTAAATATTGCTCTTATAAACTTAAAATGTAGCTAGAATAACTGGTTTTGTACTAAAATGCATATTCTATAGGGTATTGAATCTGAAACTCAAATGCATGCCATTGTTTAGTGATTTTATTTCTCAGATCATCCCAGTGATTTGCCAGAAAACCACAAATTTTATGAGTAACAGAAATTCTGAGGCAAAATCTGGACATTTTGCTAAAATCTGGACAGTTGAGAGGTATGTTGTACTTCATATTTTTAACAATTGCTCTTGTTTCCTATAAAATGTAACAGTGTTGTATTGTTTACTCTCAGATTTATGATGTAATTATGAGGGTTTTAATTGCTTTGCTGATTTATTGGTTTTAAGATGATTACTGGGTGGGTTAGTAAGTGGTTACTGTATACTTAAAAGCATTTTTACCTGAAATATTCTCCATTATTGTATTTACATACTGAAAGAAAAAATGTGTTTGATGAAAGACCCGTCCTGCAATCTCTTTCAGTTAATGCAAAACTGGATTGGTTATAAAGCAGGTGTAGTAGTAACTGGCTGCAAATACAGCATGTATGACATGTAACCAACAGAGAGTAAAAACTGTTTTTAAAAGGACAGGATACACACACACACACACACACACACACACACACACACACATGCAAAAACCAAGAATGTAAATACCAGCTCTCCTGAATAATGTAGCTTTTCTCTTCCAGCTCTGGCTACTCCTTTCACAACCAGTCAGATTAACCATGACTTTAATTGTTCCAGTTCCCTTAGAGTCAAATGCCCATCTAAGAAAGTCAGAGAGATTGATCCCTGAGATTAAGAAAACCCTAAAACAATTATCTCCCAGTAAACAAGAAGAGTGATTTTATTATGATAATTTAGAAAATCCTTCCCAGTTACCCACAACATTCCCATAGGTAACACATATGTTAATCTCTTATGCATGAACCCTGCCAGGAGACAGCTTCCATGCCTAGACAATAGTGTATACCCCATCTACCATAGCCTAATCCTTAAGGTGAAAAACTCTACTCTCCTGATAAGTTGCAAATGTGACTCAGTTTTTCCTTAGTGTTACACACAGATTTACATACACCAACATTGCATCCTGGGTAATAAACACCAACATGCTAATTTAGACAAACAGCTACTTGTCATGGTTTCACTAATAAATCGTCACTTATGTTCATTTTCAATGTAGGATTTTCTGCCTATGAGGCATAGCAGACAACCTGGCTTACTTGGATATAGACAAAAATTGAAAAAAGCTCCAATGTAGAAGCTCACAAATAAAAAAAGTCGGTGTGCTTTTCTGTTTTATTGGATTAAACACGTTTGCTGCAGTTCCTGGTCTGTGCCTTATTGTGGGTTCTACTAGTCTTGTGGTCGATGGTTTTACTTTTACTTTTTTACTTGGATATAGAACTGCCCTATTGTTGCGCTTAGCGTGGAAAAATTATACATCATTGTAGTTAGTAAGGCATTGTGGGTTTACTCCTTCAAGATGTCATGTCAGGAGTTTTCAGATTCAGCAAAATTTTCAAGGGACTGTTCTTATCAATTGCAAAAATAACAATATTTACATCAAACATTATAAAATTTGATATTGTACCACTCCCATCATCAAAGGTTGTTATTTAACTTTGCAATGAAAAGTATGAAAATAAACTTTAAGCAAATGTTCTCCTCTGATCCTCCTCAGCCCTAGTTTAGGTATTGTTTAATCAATCTTATTTATTAGCTCATGCAAGACTGGGGGGTTGACTGTAATGTATAATTTTCCAGTAAATATAATACTACATAGTAAACACATATATGCATCTCAAGTGTATCTCATTATGAGAAATGTACCTCATTTTGAGTCTTAAAAAATCTAAATTCCTCGCAGTTCCACATTGAAAGGGTCTGTCACCCATTCAGTGTTAGGAATTTGTTTTAACTGATATGCATGGTAAGTAATATTGAACATATTATTTTGTCAAAATAACCTATTATATGTATAGAATAACACATTTAACCATCCTGTGAGTTTCCAAGTTGAACCTGTTAATAAGTGTTCCACATTTTTCCCATTTGTTCCACATTGGGAGGTAGTGTCCTCATTTTGGAGATGGAAGGCTGAGAGCTATGGACACACTTGGAGTGAATTGCAAGCAACTCTTTCCTAACAAATACAACTAAGGCCCATCCACCACAACTGTTGTACAGCCTTCTTTCTTTCTCATTTGTTTCTTAAATATAAAATCACTTTAAAAGTAATAATTTCTTTCTGCATGAGATGGTCATAGCATATAGCATACATATAATATTGTCTAGTGTGTGTTTAAAGGGCCTGAGATATAATGACTTGTTTCAGTATTTTGTGAGAGATTGTGAATTAGTAAAATTGTAAAGGTAGTATTCATAGTCCCGTGTTTTGCACTCGGGTACTCATTATCTGCGAAGAGTGCCACTATGCCTATATGCAAATACACTGAGCGCAAGTTATTCATGCTGAGTAAGTAAATGTGAAGGCATTTTAAGAATCATGTTCACATACAGCAAAAGCATAAAGTACTGAAGTTAGTTGTTGAGACTGTGCAAAACCTTAGGCTTTGTATGATTTTGTAGATACTTGGACACTGAGAGCAAAAGCAGCAAAGCACAGTCACACTTGAAAGATGGCAAGTAGCGAACAGTGCAACTTTTATTATTAATATGTAACAAAAATGAAGGGATTTAATGTGTTTTATATAGGGGTATCCTTATGTGGATATCCTGATGATTGCTTCAAAGAATGGAAAGAGGGACACAGCAAAGACTGAAAACGGAAGACATAACAAAAGAGGAACACAGAAGGAAGACATCAAGAGGGATGTTCTGGAGGAGATGGCAGAGGAGGTTACCGGGTTTTCATTGAGGGATAGACTCACTCATTTTTTCAAACATTTTTAATATAGGCAGGTAGAGTGGGTAGGGAAGTAGGTAAAAGGGGGTGAGAAAGAAGATAAGGGAAGGAAGAGGGTGAAGAAGATTCTAGCTCAACAACAGTCCCTGGTCCACAAGACCTCAAATATTTCCACTGCCTGATGGTGTTGTAGTGGAGGACCCCAATATTAACGGTGCAGAGGCCTCTGGTGGCACCAT
>NC_056733.1:601524269-601569269 GCF_019279795.1 Protopterus annectens
GTACCTCCCTGGACTACATGAAAAGAGACATAGAGGAGCTCTCTGAGCATGTAGCCCAGGCCGGTATGACCCTGACCTTGAGTAGCATCTTACCCTCACCAAGAATGATGCCACAATATGAAGACAAGATGATCAATTTCAACAATTGACTTAAGTACTGGTGTCATTCAAAGGGGATCCAATGCCTGTCAGCTTGGGATGATATGCTCGACAGGCCACAATGCTTCGCTAGGGATGGCTTGCACCTGTCACCCCTCCAAAGGAAGACGTCCTGTCTGGTGGACACCAGTCATAAACAAACTATACAATAGAAGAAGGAAGCTACTACATGATAGAGCAAAATCCCAAAAAGGGAAGGCATCTCTGATCAGTATTAGCAAAAAACTATGGGCACTCATAAAATTGTCTAAGGTCTGCTTCGAGAGAAAAATTTCACAGGACACTAAGGATAATCACAAGGCTTTCTTTAGTTATGTTAGGAACCTGGGTGGGAATTCCCAGATATGCTCAGAATTAGTCCAAAATGACAAAAAATACACTGAACCCACAGACATTGCCAACATCCTAGCTGACAGGTTCAGCGCAAACTTCCCCCCCCCTCCCCACCAAAAGGGCAAATATCTATCCTAGCAGAGTGCTGCTCCCCTGACATCTCAGATGCTCAGGTAAGAGCCGCCCTCTCCAAAGCAAAAAACACAGCATCAATGGGACCAGACGGTGTCCCAGGCTGCGTCCTACATGAACTCCAAGAAGAGCTAAACCCAAACATAAAACTACTGTTCAATCTCAGCCTTACTACAGGATATGTACCCAAAGAGTGGCGTACAGCAACAGTAGTCCCTCTCCACAAAGGTGGTGCCTCAATGGATCCTGGAAACTATCGCCCCATAAGCCTGACTAACTTGGTCTGCAAAGCTATGGAAAGGATCATCATGGACCTCATAAATAAAGATATTGGGGACCTACAGACACTGGATCCTACCCAGTTTGGCTTTTTTAACGGCAGATCCTGCCTCTTAAACCTGGTCGATTTCTTTGAAAAAGGCACCAAGGCCATTGACGAGGGGAAGGTGGTCCACACAGCCTACCTGGACCTCGCAAAAGCCTTCGATACAATACACGACTCGGGCATTATAGATAAGCTCACCAGCTTAAAAATAAACCCCTATGTCACTAGATGGGTTGCAAACTGGCTCAAGGACAGAACCCACATAGTTAGAATTGCTGGAGCCATGTCAGACTCACAAGTGACATCCCACAAGGCTCAGTCCTGGGACTTCTCTTGTTCGGTATATATTTCTTGGAGGTACAGGCAAACACGGAAGGACTGTGGCTGACCAAGTTCGCAGATGACTGCAAACTGGGCACCATAATCGACTCTCCAGCCGACACAAGCATCCTCCAAAAGGGCCTCATAGAAACAGACAACTAGTGCCAGAGCCATGGCCTCAAGCTAAATGCCAAAAAGTGTATAATCATCCCCTTTGGCAAAAACAAAGTGCTCACAAATTACCACATAGGTGGTAATCCATTAAGTACAGAAGAAGTAATTAGGGACCTGGGGACCCAAGTTGATAGCAATCTCTCATTTGACAACCACATGGCCAAAGTGGTTAGAAAAACATTTTATATAGCCCACCTAATCATGAAGGGATTCACATCTAGATCAGGGGAGGTCATCATGCCTCTTTACTCATCCCTCATCAGGCCCATAATTGAGTACAATGCTGCTTTTGGGATGTACCTTACCAGACACCTGCAGCAACTGGAAAGACCCCAAAAGTACCTCACCAAGAGGATCAAAGGGCTCAAACAGATGCCATATGCTGCCCGGTTAAAGAAACTCCAGCTCTACTCAGTGGCATACCGCCTGCTCAGAGGTGATCTGTGCCTGATGTATAAAGCCATGTCCAACCCAGAATTAATAGACATGCTGCACCTCAGAAAATCCAAATCCCATCGAGCTACGCACTCGAGACTTGAACCTCAGCACTGAAATAAATAGGACATGCTGGAGGGACAGATTCATAACCCAGAGGCTCCCTTCACTCTGGAATAAAATCCCAGTCCAGGTTAGGCAGAGTAGCTCATTGACTCTCTTCAAGAGGAATCTTGATGAGTGGATGGGAGATCGTAGGTTTACCCCAGGTATCACTTTTGTGTCACTGTTAGACAGAGGCACAGTATACTAACCTCGAAAAAGGGCATAGCAAAATTAATTTAAAATGGGTGGTGAAAGCCAAACACACTCTGGCTAGGCTTATAAATGCCCTAGGGCAGATAGCCTAGTATGAACCTATGAACCTATGAAATAAGTTTTTTTCAGGGTCAGCAGCAGAAACAAACAGTTCTGCTACACCAATAAATTTGGAGAATGTCAGTAACTGAATGGCTGTTGAAGATGATTCTCAATAAAGTACTACAATTTGTATGTGGGGGGGCACAATAAATTTTATGCAGGCCATGTCCACATTCATCTACACTTAGCAGAACCTCTCATTTGAGGTCCTGATCACTGTCCCACTGCAATGTTAGATCAGTGTCTGCATGGTTACCTGCATTAAGTAGGTTGTGACATCAGATCATCTCACTATCCAGCTGTTATGGCAGCTTCTCTTCAAAATCACTTGCACCATCACCTAGCCTATTTTAGGATATTTGTATGACACATTTGACTTTGAACTACTGTGATTTAAATGTGGCATTTCTGTACTGACAATTTGACTTCCACACATACATGTCAATGTTTAACTCGAAGCAAGGTAAGTTATTAAATAAAGTAAAAAAGAAAAAAGGGGGGTCTTGGGGTACTTTTCAACTGCATGCATTTCATTCCTGTTCTGGTACTGCTTAAAACCTCATGGAACTGTGGAAAGAAAGCCACATGTCATAACATAAGATTGCAGTGATTAACACTATTAATGCTCTTATGTATTATCATTGTTACAGCTGGCTGTTACCTACAGTTTAAAAGTAGTAATATGCATTTATTCAAGAAGACACTAATTTGAAAATTAACGTTAAAATGAGCATCCTGTCATGTAGCCCTTCAGGCTCACAACTACTACTACTGAAACATTCTGTGATATATATATATTGCACAATGGCTGCAGGGAAAATATCAAACTGGGGTGTTTTTGATTTTTAGTAATAATTTAAAGACAGACAAGCAGAGTGAAGCTTAAAACATGAGAGATATGAAAGAGGTTATGGAAATGAGCAGAAAGATAAATGGACATAGGAAGAATTGTAGTGAGGTGTGAGAGAATGTGGAAAAGTAAGAGTTTAAGAAATAAGTGCAGTCCGAGGTGGAGTGATAAGGTATAAAAAAGACTGGGAAGCAAAGTCACTGTAAGAGTTGGAGAAAAATAATCTGAGTAAAGATAGCCAGGTGAGTGGGAAGACAGAGCTGTCCTTGGCACAGGTGTGCTTAAGAAAAGTTTTGAAACTATCTCAGTTTTCTGTTTTAACTGTGTGGGGGATTTCATTCCAGAGTTTTGACACATAATGGGAATAGAAACAGAGTCTCCAGCAGTGTTGAATATCTTAGTGATACGTAGTAAGAATTTGTCGCTAGAGTGAAGGTCTCTAGCATAGGCACCGGAAGGTGTTGAAGACTGGGGGGGGGGTAGATGGTGAAAGGGGCACTTAGTGATCTAAAAAGGGCAACTTTTTATAACTGTTTACTACCACAACATAGGTTCACTTGGAGGATGTTTTAAGCTTAGCCAATTTCCTTTTGGTGCTTAAATTAACATTTTCTGATTGGTCTTACCTATCCCATGGCTGATAATTGTATATTAGCTCTAGTGAGAATAACTGTGATCATTCCATAGATAATTTGAGGGGACCCAAATAAGGGATGCAGCATTTAGAAACTCCCTCTATCCATTAGTGGCATGAGGGGCAATCCTGGAGTACATTTTCTATTACCCATCCTTAGATCCAAGTTGCATTTGAATATGGATGGATGAGCTTTGTTTTATTTTTATGGATAGTCTGTTCTGGAACAGTGGTAGCCTCTGTGGTATATATATATATATATATATATATATATATATATATATATATATATATATATATATATATATATATCCACAACATACAGTTTAGATACTTGAACTGAGTATTTCTGATGCCATTTGACTTCCTGATGTTCAGTAGGTCCATCTGTATTAGGTCGGAAGATGCCTTGTATGCCAGACATGTTACTCTAAGCACTCTGCAGGATACTGAGTATAGTAATAAATCTTTGAGGTGGTCCATGCAGGGCCTATTGCTTAGGACTTGTATCCTTTTAAGTAAGGTATCTCTGAAGGTATTCCAATTGTTGCATGGGGATGGACAGATAGATGCCAAAGTGGGCATTATACAAAATGATTGACCTAATGAGAGCTTTATAAAGGGGGACAACAACATCTGTAGATCTAGTCACAATCACAATCAATTTGTTTATAAGCTGTGCAATATAGAAAGGCTTTCTTATGACTCTGGGCACATGTTGGTCAAATGTTAGGCCACTGTACACACAAGTTCCGAAATGCCAAACAATTGGTTCAGTTCTCAGAGGGCATTGTCATGATTTTGACACCAGTTATTGTTTGGGACAAACCTTCCTGCATGATAGTTAAGTCATTTGGGGATTCAATAACTGCTCCTAGCTTGCAGCTATCTTAAACTTAGCCGGCCAAAGCCCTTTTGTATTTCCTTTTACTTATGAGATGTATATGCCAAACAGAAAAAGTGACTGGTCTCTTCCCCTATTTTGATTTCCTGCATCCTGTGAGCAAGTTGGCAATCCAGCTAGTGATGCAAGTTTTGCTCCTACATTATTCATCTTTTTGTAATACACCTGATTAGGGGATTGTGTCAAAAAGCTTGGGCAGGTCAAGGTAATGTGGTGTGAACTGTTTTACCTTCATGCACATTACTTTCCCCTGCCCAAATGCACTTGTTTATTGAAGCTGTGGGCATGGTGCTGCATAGTTCTCTTTGCCCACATGGAATTTGCAAAAGCCATATGTCTCTGCAGCTGAATGTCCCTTCAGCCATGTGTTCCTAACAAAATGTGCTGTATGGAAATGTCTTGCTACGAAGGAGCTTGAACTCCCATTTAAAGCATATGAGGTGACAGCAACTTTTTTGCTGAATCCTACTATACTGCACTTTTTGCATTTAATTTGAGACTATTTTTAGTATGCCGGGTATATGCATATTTCAGCCCTTGCTGAAGCTGTTTATTAGAGCATTTGACATCCCACTCAAATGATTGGCTAAAATATCAACAAGAAATCTGGTTAGGTTTTAGTACCAGTCAGCATTTCAGAGTAGAAATGATGAAAAGATAAAACTGAAAATTCCCACAGAAAGATTATCACCGGCAACAACCTATGAAGAGGTAATGCAAACATTTAATGGATAAAGCATCTGAGCTTCATTTTCAGTATGACACACTGTGTTTTCTTCAAACTGAAGGACAAACATTTAAAAGACAAAAGTTAATGCTTGTAGTGTGACTGCAACATGCTTAACCTTAATGATTATTCTATATATTTGTGTGAGGACTGTGTTAACAGAGTCAGAATCCACAATAAATTATTAAACCAAACAGTTTTTAAGTCAGCTTTCCAATATCTTGTAAATGGCACAGAGTATTTTTATAAGAAAATATTCTGTAAAAGCAATAGGTAGTAGCTGCAGCAAGAAAATATATGTTGATAAACCACATATTTCTGGCTATTAAGTTTTAATTTATAATATGCATAAAGAAAAAAGTATATCTTTGCTTACTGGTACAGTTAAACAATTTTAAATGCCATGTGTTAAATGTAGAATATAAAAAATGCAGAACAAAATTGCAGATATACTTAATTAAGTAGATTACTTCAATTAACAAATGCAGGAATACGATCTAACTGATTATATAAAAACATGTTTTGTCATTGATTTAATTAAGAAAAATGTAAGCATTTTATGACTGACTGACATTCTTATTC
This sequence comes from Protopterus annectens, assembly GCF_019279795.1. Classification (NCBI taxonomy): domain Eukaryota; kingdom Metazoa; phylum Chordata; order Ceratodontiformes; family Protopteridae; genus Protopterus; species Protopterus annectens. The sequence goes on from NC_056733.1 coordinate 601,530,266, forward strand.
CAAAACAAATACCTTGACAGTCTCATTTGGTACATATAGATGTAATTAAATAATTTAATGATTTCATGCCAGTGGTGCAGCAGTTAGCATTGTCGCCTCACAGCAAGAGGTTATCCCATTCAATTCTCAGTTGGAGCGCCTTTTGTGTGGAGTCTGCATGACCTCCCCATGGTTGAGTTACATTTAAAGACATGCAGGTAGGTGCATGCATGAATGGGTGTGCCTTCTTTGAAGGTTGGGCATTGGACTGGCAACTTGGCACTGTAAAAATCCACTGCCAACCATTAGCAGACTGGAGTTCCGCTGTGGCGACCCGACCCCTAACTGGGAAAAGCCGAAAGACTTCAATCAGCATGGGTTTCTGAACAGTTCAAATTAATGATAGCATTCAGAATAAATTGTTAGCAATAACTGAATGAAGTGCTACTTTGAAGAATTGAGTCAACTACCATTCATCTAATTTTCTGAATACCCAAAACACATTTTAGAACCATTCAATGGTTACCTATACATATACATGTAAAGTATTTACACTTTCACTCAAACACACACACACACACACACACACACACACACACACACACACACACACACACACACACACACACACACACAGACACACATACACCCCTCAGCCAGCCTGCATAACTAAAATGGACCTCAGCCAGCCTGCATAACTAAAATGGACCTCACCTCACACACAGACACACACAGACACACACACACACACACACACACACACACACACACACAGAGAAACACACATACACCTCAGCCAGCATAACTAAAATGGGACCTCTCAGCCTGCATATCTAAAAACACGGACCTCTCAGCCTGCATAATAAAAGGAGCCTCCTTCCAGCACATAAACAGAGCACAGCAAAACCAAAACACATAAAAATCTCTCTCCTTATTGTGACCATAAATGGAGTTTCCTTCCAGCGCATAAACGGACCCTTGGGGGAGAAATCTTTCCTTACTGTGACTCTGGTAGCAGGATTGATGTGAAGCAGCAGGCTTGATGTGGAATCCATTTCCGCGCACTTTTGTGTTTGAATTTAACGTTTATTGTAATGCACGTATGGGGTCCACCTAGAGCTCTTACAGCTGTAAATGTGGGGGGGGGGTTCCCTCGCTCTCGCTCTATGGTTCCGGCGCCTATGATCTCTAGTGGGTGAAGAGGACAGTAGAGTATTTTGTAATGCTGGGCATTTGTTTGGAGAGCACAATAGGATGTGGGAAATGATTAGTTGTGAGTATGTCAACTGGTTTGGGAGTTCAAGTCAGATTAATTGTTTTAATGCAAGGCAGTGGTGTGTTTTATAAGGTTAGTTGATTGCAAATTTAGCTGTTTTGCAGTAGCAGGAGGGTAGTTTAGTTTTGAAAGTAGGGTTGAAATTTATAAGAATAGGGGAAGCATATAATAGACAAGGAAGGAGGTATGTTGCTGACAAGGTGATCCTTGCTTGATCTGTCAGGTAGTATTTAGCCCTATAGAGGGAGATGAGTTTTTGGTGAGTTTTCTTGATGGAATGAAGTATGTGGTGATCAAATTTGAAGTTGTCATCTGTTTTAACTCTGAGCAGTTTAGTTTGGCTTATTGTTTCAATTTTGTATTATTACTTGAGATAATATGAAATGTGTGTTTCTGGTTCAGATATTGTTTTGGAGTAAATAGCATAAGTTTGGGGGGTTGGCATTAAACAGCAAGTTAGATTTTTTTAGGCACATTTCAATGTCAGTGAATTATTTTTGAGTGATTTCCTGCAATTTTGTTATAAATGGGGCAGAGACTATAAGGGCTGAATCATTGGCAGATTGTATGAGAATGGCAAGTGCTGTGGTGGTATGAATTTTATTTATGAAAATATTAAATAAAAAGGGGATGAGTATTGACCCTTGAGGAACACCAACAGAGGTTGGTTGAAATGCTGATTGTATAAATAACTGTGAAACTAGGAGAGAGAGGTGTAAGTGAGATGAGCTTTTGGTGGGACACTGTGTCAAATGCTTTGGAATGGTCAAGGAAAAGTGAGGAAACAAGGTTACCCTCATTTCTGTATTGGTTTATTATGTTGGTGAAGTTAATGAGGGCAGTAGTAGTACTGTGGTTGGGCCTGAAACTATGCTGGGTGTTGGAGAGGAAGTTGTGTTTGGTTATATGTTTCATAAGCTGAGAGTGAATACATTTCTCAAGGATTTTAGAAATGGGTAATAGGATAGCAATATGTCTATAGTTTGTTAACTCCGTTGAAGTACCTCCTTTTTGAAGGGGTATAATAATGGATTTTTCCAGATGGATGAGACATAGTTTTCAGATATTGACTGGTTTATCAGACTGGAGACTGGCTAGCTAAGAACTTGCTGTATTCAACTGGACGTATAAGAGAATTTAAGTACCTTTATCTGCACTTTTTTTTTTTAAAAAAATACAGTATTTAAATTGATTTTAACTGTGTTGCAGGAATATTAACTGAACTGGAAGTTAGTCAGTGTTTGCTGAATTTTGTTATTTGCTAGTAATTACAGGTGTGGGGGTAGCCACATTCTTTGATTTCTTGTCCTTGCCTATTTAAGTGGTACAGTGTGAAATATTTTCTGCTTAAAAACCTCAGCTTTGGTCGGCTAAAAACTTGCTGTATTCAACTGGATGTATAAGAGAATTTAAGTACCTTTATCTGCACTTTTTTTTTAAAAAAAATACAGTATTTAAATTGATTTTAACTGTGTTGCAGGAATATTAACTGAACTGGAAGTTAGACAGTGTTTGCTGAATTTTGTTATTTGCTAGTAATTACAGGTGTGGGGGCAGCCACATTCTTTGATTTCCTGTCCTTGCCTATTTAAGTGGTACAGTGTGAAATTATTTCTGCTTAAAAACCTCAGCTTTGGCCAGCTAAGAACTTGCTGTATTCAACTGGACGTATAAGAGAATTAAAGTACCTTTATCTGCACTTTTAAAAAAAAAAAATACAGTATTTAAATTGATTTTAACTGTGTTGCAGGAATATTAATTGAACTGGAAGTTAGCCAGTGTTTGCTGAATTTTGTTATTTGCTAGTAATTACAGGTGTGGGGGTAGCCACATTCTTTAACTTCCTGTCCTTGCCTTTTTAAGTGGTACAGTGTGAAATATTTTCTGCTTAAAAACCTCAGCTTTGGCCGGCTAAGAACTTGCTGTATTCAACGGGATGTATAAGAGAATTTAAGTACCTTTATCTGCACTTTGTTTTTTCAAAAAAATGCAGTATTTAAATTGATTTTAACTGTGTTGCAGGAATATTAACTGAACTGGAAGTTAGTCAGTGTTTGCTGAATTTTGTTATTTGCTAGTAATTACAGGTGTGGGGTAGCCACATTCTTTGATTTCCTCTCCTTGCCTATTTAAGTGGTACAGTGTGAAATATTTTCTGCTTAGAAACCTCAGCTTTGGCCGGTTAAGAACTGGCTGTATTCAACTGGATGTATAAGAGAATTTAAGTACCTTTATCTGCACTTTTTTTCAAAAAAATACAGTATTTAAATTGATTTTAACTCTGTTGCAGGAATATTAACTGAACTGGAAGTTAGTCAGTGTTTGCTGAATTTTGTTATTTGCTAGTAATTACAGGTGTGGGGGTAGCCACATTCTTTGATTTCCTGTCCTTGCCTATTTAAGTGGTACAGTGTGAAATATTTTCTGCTTAAAAACGTCAGCTTTGGCCAGCTAAGGACTTGCTGTATTCAACTGGACGTATAAGAGAATTAAAGTATTTTTATCTGCACTTTTTTTCAAAAAATACAGTATTTAAATTGATTTTAACTGTGTTGCAGGAATATTAACTGAACTGGAAGTTAGTCAGTGTTTGCTGAATTTTGTTATTTGCTAGTAATTACAGGTGTGGGGGTAGCCACATTCTTTGATTTCCTGCCCTTGCCTATTTAAGTGGCACAGTGTGAAATATTTTCTGCTTAAAAATCTCAGCTTTGGCCGGCTAAGAACTTGCTGTATTCAACTGGATGTATAAGAGAATTTAAGTACCTTTATCTGCACCTTTTTTTCCCAAAAAATGGAGTATTTAAATTGATTTTAACTGTGTTGCAGGAATATTAACTGAACTGGAAGTTAGTCAGTGTTTGCTGAATTTTGTTATTTGCTAGTAATTACAGGTGTGGGGGTAGCCACATTCTTTGATTTCCTGTCTTTGCCTTTTCAAGTGGTACAGTATGAAATATTTTCTGCTTAAAAACCTCAGCTTTGGCCGGCTAAGAACTTGGTATATTCAACTGGACGTATAAGAGAATTTAAGTACCTTTATCTGCACTTTTTTTCAAAAAAATACAGTATTTAAATTGATTTTAACTGTGTTGCAGGAATATTAACTGAACTGGAAGTTAGTCAGTGTTTGCTTAATTTTGTTATTTGCTAGTAATTACAGGTGTGGGGGTAGCCACATTCTTTGATTTCCTGTCCTTGCCTATTTAAGTGGTACAGTGTAAAATAATTTATGCTTAAAAAATGCAGCTTTGGCCGGCTAAGAACTTACTGTATACAACTGGAAGTATAAGAGAATTTAAGTACCTTTATCTGCACTTTCGTTTTCAAAAAAATACAGTATTTAAACTGATTTTAACTGTGTTGCAGGAATATTAACTGAACTGGAAGTTAGTCAGTGTTTGCTGAATTTTGTTCTTTGCTAGTAATTACAGGTGTGGGGGTAGTCAAATTCTTTGATTTCCTGTCCTTGCCTATTTAAGTGGTACAGTGTGAAATATTTTCTGCTTAAAAACCTCAGCTTTGGCCAGCTAAGAACTTGTTGTATTCAACTGGACATATAAGAGAATTTAAGTACCTTTATCTGCACTTTTTTTTCAAAAAAATACAGTATTTAAATTGATTTTAACTGTGATGTAGGAATATTAACTGAAATGGAAGTTAGTCAGTGTTTGCTGAATTTTGTTATTTGCTAGTAATTACAGGTGTGGGGGTAGCCACATTCTTTGATTTCCTGTCCTTGCCTATTTAAGTGGTACAGTGTGAAATATTTTCTGCTTATAAACCTCAGCTTTGGCCGGCTAAGAACTTGCTGTATTCAACTGGATGTATAAGAGAATTTAAGTACCTTTATCTGCACTTTTTTTTCCAAAAAAATACAGTATTTAAATTGATTTTAACTGTGTTGCAGGAATATTAACTGAACTGGAAGCTAGTCATTGTTTGCTGAATTTTGTTATTTGCTAGTAATTCCAGGTGTGGGGGTACCACATTGTTTGATTTCCTGTCCTTGCCTATTTAAGTGGTACAGTGTGAAATATTTTCTGCTTAAAATCTCAGATTTGGCTGGCTAAGAACTTGGTGTATTCAACTCGACGTATAAGAGAATTTAAGTACCTTTATCTGCACTTTTTTTTTCAAAAAAATGCAGTATTTAAATTGATTTTAACTGTGTTGCAGGAATATTAACTGAACTGGAAGTCAGTCAGTGTTTGCTGAATTTTGTTATTTGCTAGTTATTACAGGTGTGGGGGTAGCCACAGTCTTTGATTTCCTGTCCTTGCTTATTTAAGTTGTACAGTGTGAAATATTTTCTGCTTAAAAACCTCAGCTTTGGCCGGCTAAGAACTTGCTGTATTCAACTGGATGTGTAGGAGAATTTAAGTACGTTTATCTGCACTTTTTTTTAAAAAAAAAATACAGTATTTAAATTGATTTTAACTGTGTTGCTGGAATATTAACTGAACTGGAAGTTAGTCGGTGTTTGCTGAATTTTGTTATTTGCTAGTAATTACAAGTGTGGGGGTAGCCACATTCTTTGATTTCCTGTCCTTGCCTATTTAAGTGGTACAGTGCGAAATATTTTCTGCTTAATAACCTCAGCTTTGGCCACCTAAGAACTTGCTGTATTCAACTGGATGTATAAGAGAATTTAAGTACCTTTATCTGCACTTTTGTTTTTCAAAAAATAAAGTATTTAAATTGATTTTAACTGTGTTTCAGGAATATTAACTGAACTGGAAGTTAGTCAGTGTTTGCTGAATTTTGTTATTTGCCAGCAATTAAAGGTGTGGGGGTAGCCACATTCTTTGATTTCCTGTCCTTGCCTATTTAAGTGGTACACTGTGAAATATTTTCTGTTTAAAAACATCTGCTTTGGCCGGCTAAGAACTTGCTGTATTCAACTGGACGTATAAGAGAATTTAAGTACCTTTATCTGCACTTTTTTTTCAAAAAATGCAGTATTTAAATTGATTTTAACTGTGTTGCAGGAATATTAACTGAACTGGAAGTTAGTCAGTGTTTGCTGAATTTTGTTATTTGCTAGTAATTACAGGTGTGGGGGTAGCCACATTCTTTGATTTCCTGTCCTTGCCTATTTAAGTGGTACAGTGTGAAATATTTTCTGCTTAATAACCTCAGCTTTGGCGGCCTAAGAACTTGCTGTATTCAACTGGATGTATAAGAGAATTTAATTACCTTTATCTGCAATTTTTTTTCAAAAAATACAGTATTTAAATTGATTTTAACTGTGTTGCAGGAATATTAACTGAACTGGAAGTTAGTCAGTGTTTGCTGAATTTTGTTATTTGCTAGTAATTACAGGTGTGGGGGTAGCCACATTCTTTGATTTCCTGTCCTTGCCTATTTAAGTGGTACAGTGTGAAATATTTTCTGCTTAAAAACCTCAGCTTTGGCAGGCTAAGAACTTGCTGTATTCAACTGGATGTATAAGAGAATTTAAGTACCTTTATCTGCACTTTTTTTTTCAAAAAATACAGTATTTAAATTGATTTTAACTGTGTTGCAGGAATATTAACTGAACTGGAAGTTAGTCAGTGTTTGCTGAATTTTGTTATTTGCTAGTAATTACAGGTGTGGGGTAGCCACATTCTTTGATTTCCTGTCCTTGCCTATTTAAGTGGTACAGTGTGAAATATTTTCTGCTTAAAAACCTCAGCTTTGGCCGGCTAAGAACTTGCTGTATTCAACTGGATGTATAAGAGAATTTAAGTACCTTTATCTGCACTTTTTTTCAAAAAATACAGTATTTAAATTGATTTTAACTGTGTTGCAGGAATATTAACTGAAATGGAAGTTAGTCAGTGTTTGCTGAATTTTGTTATTTGCTAGTAATTACAGGTGTGGGGGTAGCCACATTCTTTGATTTCCTGTCCTTGCCTATTTAAGTGGTACAGTGTGAAATATTTTCTGCTTAAAAACCTCAGCTTTGGCCGGCTAAGAACTTGTTGTATTCAACTGGACGTATAAGAGAATTTAAGTACCTTTATCTGCATTTTTTTCAAAAAAATACAGTATTTAAATTGATTTTAACTGTGTTGCAGGAATATTAACTGAACTGGAAGTTAGTCAGTGTTTGCTGAATTTTGTTATTTGCTAGTAATTACAGGTGTGGGGTAGCCACATTCTTTGATTTCCTGTCCTTGCCTATTTAAGTGGTACAGTGTGAAATATTTTCTGCTTAAAAACCTCAGCTTTGGCCGGCTAAGAACTTGCTATATTCAACTGGACATATAAGAGACTTTAAGTACTTTTTTCTGCACTTTTTTTTTCAAAAAAATACAGTATTTAAATTGTTTTTAACTGTGTTGCAGGAATATTAACTGAACTGGAAGTGAGTCAGTGTTTGCTGAATTTGGTTATTTGCTAGTAATTACAGGTGTGGGGGTAGTCACATTCTTTGATTTCCTGTCCTTGCCTATTTAAGTGGTACAGTGTGAAATATTTTCTGCTTAAAAAACTCAGCTTTGGCTGGCTAAGAACTTGGTGTATTCAACTGGACATATAAGAGAATTTAAGTACCTTTATCTTCACTTTTTTTTTCAAAAAAATACAGTATTTAAATTGATTTTAACTGTGTTGCAGGAATATTAACTGAACTGGAAGTCAGTCAGTGTTTGCTGAATTTTGTTATTTGCTAGTTGTCAAAAGATTTTTAATACTCTTAACATATACTGGAAGAATCACGCAGCAAAAAAGGTAGGCCAAAAAAGAGTTTATTTAACATGCATGGAGATCTGCCACAAAAAGTTCTGTTGCTAGCAGTCTAATTTCTACACACTTTACATGGGTTTTTATACCCTCTTTCATGCATACTCAGCAGCTGGTTACTAGACAAGGAATTTCAGTCAAGGCTATAAATTCACTCAGTGGAGCCTTAGATGGTAAAAAGTCAGACACAAGATAAGTTGGTGCCTACATCAAGGTAACATCTATGCACTCCTCCTTGGTCAGAGGTCAGTCCCAAGATAGGCCTGTGCCTGGACCAAAGTAGCATCTGTGCATTCCTTTCTGGTCAGCAAATTCCTTACAAGAAAAACAACTCATTTTAGCTTATTTCTTTGCACGCAATGCAGTTTCACATTTTAACCCTTCCTATACAGGATACAAAGATGTTGAACACAAAGATTCTTACTACATTTCCCCTCACAACACTTTGTATCCCCAGTAATACATTTTATTCATACAGGTTTTAACACAGTTCATTTCCTGTATATTCAGAATAATAAGCTTTAGTTGCATTGGCAGACAATACACTTGATATTATCATTCGGATGCAAGGAATGCAGCAACAACCCAACAGTAGGAATATAATGGCACCAATACATACAGCAATTAAGACATTCAAAATACTGTTCCCCAATTTCCAAACCAATTCTGGAAAAAGTCAGTCAATGGATTCTGTCCTGGTTTTGTAAGTTCAGAAACTTGTTGTAAGATCTCCAAATGACTGTCTATATCGTGCTCATTGTCAGGAATGAAAGAACAACACTCCTCCTGGATAAGAGCGCAAGTACCTCCTTTCGCCGCTAGGGTGAAATCGGCGCCATCCGATTCTGCAACACTACAGTCCTCATTGCAGTTAGCTCATCCGTCACCAACTCTAGTGCAGAAAAAGTTGCATTGCTCAGAGTTTCTAACAGTTTTGACAGTTTTCTGAGCTCCCAAATAGATTTTACTGTCCCATAGGCTGGAAGAATACCAGCCCAAGAAATGACATCATCGCCCAAGTCCATGTGTGACAGTCCCTTGCTGCTACTGTGGGCCAAATCGTGATGATAGATCCAGGATGCATCAATATTACCTACGGATTAACAGGTTTATTCACAGCACGTACATTTCAGATTTTACCTTGGGGAAGAGTAAATGAATGTCTTATAGCTGGTGCCAAATAACCCAAAAACAACTGCCTGACCAATTCCTTGGTAACCATTTGTATGCCTTTTTACCACAGACAAAATAACAGTCATTCACTTTAAGAGTGATATTTACTGGGATAGAATGATTTCCTTTGTCTTGTATCCCTTTAAACAAAAGATCATACACAGATAACATTTTTTCAACAAAACTTGTGACATTAATAAGCCCTGTACTATTAATAAGCACTCTTATAGGCTTGAAACTTGTTGCACAGTGCCCATCTAATGTACAGTTATGAATTATGGTTACATTACATTGACTCCATCCAACCTTAATTTTTCCAGATCTCTGGAAACATACAGTTCCATTCTGACGACCCATGAGGGGTAGTGCTATTTTGTCCTTTAAGGCTACGTTTGAAGTTTCAAACAGTAAATTAGTCCATGTATCATTTGCCCCCAAAGGGACTGTACCTAACATCAGGCCACCATGTACAGTAGGGATAGCTGTGCATATCCAACAATTTGAAACATTAAAAGACAAAGCATATGCATATTTAATAGCTTGGTACGTATTAAAGGGTGGATGCCAAGCTGTATTTTCATCTCTCTTCACTTGGCTAGTTTCGTTTGAAAATAAAACGGCCAAAACAGAAAAGTAACAATCACACTTATTAACAACAAAATTAGTTTGGAATGCTTTTGTGGGGAAAGACTAAATCCTTCCGGTATTTGCATTGCTACAATAGTCAGATATTCATACAAAACAAGATTACTACTAATTAGTGTTCCTCAGTTTCCTGGTTCCACTTTCAGGATCCTGTTGTTCTTCTGATCTGAAAATAATAATTGTTAGAGAAGTGTTAGTTTTGTCAGCATTTTCCTCATGTAATCTGCTATCTCTTCACCCCCTCACGTTCCGCAGGCAAAGACCTTGCCACTGCGGGACGTAATAAGGCACGCATTGACAGGAGTGCCAGAGGTAAGCAGTTTATCCAAGACTGATGTGTCTCGGTCATGAGTTTATGTAACTTGCCTTTGAGAATGCCAGTATGGCGTTCAACCAACCCTGCTGACTGTGGGTGGTAGGCTCAATGATATTTTAACTTGATCTGAAAACGGCCAGCTTTTGAATAACTTGGTTCACGAAATGTGTGCCATTATCAGAATAGATGCATGTAGGTAGCCCAAAATGAGAGATAATGTTATTTGTAAGAGCCTTGGCTACTGACAGTGCATCTGAGTGTGCTACCGAAAAGCTTCTACCCATTTTGTAAAAGCATCAATAATGACTAACACAAATCGCTTTTGTTGAACAGGAGTTAGTTCAATAAAATCCATACAGATTGTGTGAACTGGATACGGAGGCAGCGGAAAAGCTGCTGGGGTGATCCGCACCCCACCACCATGGTATCGTGCACAAAGCAGGCACGACCAACAAAATCGTTTAGCATACGCTATAAAACCCTTGGTCCAGAAAATTTGCTGGATTATCTGAAACATAGCAGCAGGGCCCAGATGAGATGGGCCATGCGTCATTAATGAGGCATACCTAAAAAGGTTTGTTGGCAAGACATACTTATCATTTGGACCTACAAAAACTCCCTGCTTTTGAATAGCCCCATATTTAACCCATCGCTGTTTTTCCTGAACTGTACCAAGTTCCTGCATTACTTGTAAAGTTTGTAGATCAAATTTATCTGTAGGGTGAAGTTCTTTTTGTGTGGTCTCGAGTGCAAAAGTAGAGGTTAAGGCTACACTTTTTGCAGTTTTGTCAGCTAGTGCATTTGTAAGTGATACTGGATCCTTGGCATTTGTGTGTGCCGCGACTTACAGATGGCCAATCCCCGTGGCAGTTGGACAGCTTGTAAGAGGCTAAGGATTAAATCCTTGTGGGTTATTTCCTTTCCTGAGGCAGTAACCATTCCCCTATTTTTCCATTGCTGTGCAAAGACATGGACCGTGGAAAAGCATACTGACTATCTGTGTAGATAGTCACTGCCTTATCCTTGGAAATGATACATGCTCTGGTCAAAGCAATCAATTCAGCCGTGCGGACAGATTCCTGGGGAGAGGTTTTGCCTCTAGTACCTTAGTCTCAGTTGTGACTGCATAACCCACTTGTGTAATACCTGCCTCATTCTTACGTGCTGACCCATCTACTTAACAGGGTCCAATCTGAATTTGCCAAAGGCTGATCCTTAAGGTCTGGTCTTGGCAAGACATTAGAGTGTATTAAGTGTAAACATACGTGAGGGGCACCGTCATCAGCTGTATGTAACAGCGTGGCTGGATTAAGAGTGGTGCATCGCTCAATGGTCATGTGTGGTTGTGATAGTAATGTTGTCATGCAGGACAAGTGTCTGCTAGGAGAGAAAGGTAACTTTATCCTGTAGAAGTATTACCGCGACAGAGTGCGGTACCCGTAAAAGTAAGGTCATGAAACAAAACTAGGGTAGCAGACGCCTGCACGGCCAGTGCAGCTGCGACTACTGCTTGTACACAGTGTGGCAAACGATCGTGCCACTGTGTCTAGTTTACTGGAATAAAAGCTAATGGCCTCAACTTATCCCCATAAATTTGCAAAAGAACCGATGTCATAAAGCCCTGCTTACAATCTACTGTCTGAACAAAAGGTTTTGTATAGTCAGGAAGCTAAGTGTTACAGCTCCTGCTATCAGTTGCTTTACCCTAGTAAATGCCTGTATTGCCTTATCTGTCCATTTCAGCGTCATGTGCTGCCATGGGAAGTGCAAAAATAAGTTCTGAAAGTGGACTCACTTCCTCTGCATAATTGGGAATCCAGCTACGACAAAAGTTAGTTATTCCTAAAAATGACATCATTTCTTTTTTTGTACTGGGCATTGGTGCCTGTAAAATAGCTTCTTTTTTACAGCTATCCAGTTGTCTACCAGCATTTGAAATGGTATAGCCTAGATATCGTACTTCAGCTTTACAAAATTGTAATTTAGATTTGTTTACCTTATGTCCCTCTTTCGCCAAGAAATGCAATAACCGAATAGTTTCAGACTCACAGACAGCCTCCGTGAGTGCAGCCAGTAAGATGTCGTCCACGTATAACAGTAGATGACAGCCATGCTCCGGTTGAAACTGTGCCAGGTTTGTTGACATTTCTTGCAAAAAGATTGTAGGGCTTTCACAGCGGCAGCCTTGTGTAGGTGTACCGCTTGCTCATGAACGTAAAAGCGAACCAAAACCTACTAGTTTCCTGTAGAGGGATGGGAAAAAAATCGTTACTGATATCAATGACAGAAAAATACTTATCTGTGGGAAGGATATCATTTAACAAAACAGATGGATCTGGGACCATAGGAGCCCTTGGTACTACAGCAGCATTCACAGCTTGCAGATCCTGTACCATTCTCCAGGTCCCATCCGGTTTCCTTACTGGGAATAAGGGTGTGTTACCCGGTGAATCTGTGCATGGAATTAAAACCCCAGCTTGTAATAGAGCCGTGATCACTGGTAGAATGCCTTCTTCTGCCTTTTTACTTAGCGGATACTGACGCTTGTGAGGTCTAAAGTCGGATTTTGGAGTTATTTTAACCTGTCCTGCTGTTCTTATTAGCCCAATGTCATGTTGCCCGCGGGACCATAAGGAGTCTGGCACTGATTGTAACTTTAATTCTTCCTGCGGGGTTAGGAGATATAGTCAGAATGGCCCTCCCCCGGGTGGCGTTAGCCTGTCTTCGCGGAGGTGAAGGCCAAATTAGTTAGCTCATTTACTACATTTTGTGGTCCAGTTTCGACAAGATCATTACTGTACCAGTAGTGTAAATCACCCTGCCCCACCTGCAACATAACATCTTGAATTTCTACTCGCTTGGCTAGAATCCCTGATGCAGTCGGCACAGCTGCTATGCCAAATACGTGCATCAAATCTCTCCCTAATAAGTTTACAGGGCAAACTTTGGAAATAATGACTCGAAATCTGATAGTTTGGTTAGTTTCAGGGTCCGTGAACCATAAGAGTTTAGATAGTGGTTCTTTATAAATGCGGCCATTGGCTGCCTTGACTAATACATAGTCATCAGAAGTTACATCAGATGGCACTGCAGAGGTTTTTAGCAGGGTCCTGGAGGCCCCTGAATCACACAAAAATTCTACATCCTTCCCTTCCACTTGAAGTGTGATAATCGGTTGTGCCTCTAGCTGCATAGTTACAGCCAGCTGTTAAATTAATAACCTGATATTCGCCTTCGACTGAAAAATCAGTCACTTCATTCTCCCATCCTGCACATTCCCTTTTACCTTCTTTATTCACATTCTCAAAATCATTCTCATTTTGTATTACTGACTCTTGCCAGTCGACCTCAGCATCTGGGTCGGTTCGTCCGTGCTGCCATTATATAGTCATGCTGAACTATGATTTGGAGCAGCAGTGGATTTCCGGGATTCAGGCAATCTCTTCGAAATGCCCCTTCTTACTGCATTTAAAACATTCCCCCTCTTTTGTCTGCCTTCGTAATCTTCAAAATGTCCTACATTCCTTCTCCCTCTGCCTCTACCCTGTCCCCTTCCTCTACCTCTGTTGGACGGAGCTTACATTAACATAAGTGTTTTATCCGCTCACCATAAAGGTTTGAGCCTGTTTTCTTTTCTTTTTCTCAAGATATTTATCTGCATGTAAAGGGATACGAGTGTGTGGACAGGGTATGTACCTTAGCTTCTTTTGTTTTTACTCTGATTTGTCTATACTATGGTTACGTAGCTCCAGAGTCTCCTCTGCTTGTTTTTTGTAAAACTATGGAGGGTATTTTTCCCTGCTTCTCTGCCTCCTGTAAGACTACGAAGGACACCTTTTCTTGATTTTCTGCTTCTTTCTTTTTGATACTGGGGTGGACTAACCCTGTCTTTAGTGACATCAGAATACAAGGGTAGGGCCGTTGGTTTACGACAGACAATAGATGTTTCGTCATCTTCTTTGTGGACAAAAAATGCACCTTTTGCACTCGAGCCACTACTTCCCTTATTTGAAAATTGTTCCCTATGTCTCTTATTAGCTTCTTCTAACCATTTCTGTGCTTGAGGAAATCCTACCTTTTTTTGTTTCTTAACCTTACTTCCTGTGTCCCTGCGCAGGTCTCTCACTAGATTTTGACATTCTGATTTATTCAAGGTACCACTAAACCCATAGTCTTTTTTCCATTTTTTCATATATTTTAAGTTTTTCGGATGTAATTTAAACATATATTCCTCATCCTCAGTCCTTTTATTTAAGCAGCCCTTACTAACACAACAACTGCTTCCTATTCCCATTTTTCTTATTTAAAAGAAAAACTGTTTCCCATTTTTCTTATTTAAAAGAAAAACTGTTTCCTTTTCCTGAGATCTCTACCCGGTCTTTTGTAAAATTTAAACAAAAGAAATTCCTTTATGACTAGTCCCTTAAAAAACTTTTACAAAAAACAAAAAAGCTTACCTTACTGCGAATCTTCGCCCTCGTTCGTCACCGTCCACGGATCGAATCTAAGAGTGACTGGCCTCTACTTACGACTTCTTCTGCCGGAGGTCTTTCCATTCAAGGGAGCCCGAGATTCGCTCTCCCCTTCCTGTACAGGTTTTTCAGTCCCTCTTATGCGATTGCATGCCGTGAAGAGGTGGCCCCGTTCTTGGGCCAGAAATGTCAAAAGATTTTAATACTCTTAACATATACTGGAAGAATCACGCAGCAAAAAAAGGTAGGCCAAAAAAGAGTTTATTTAACATGCATGGAGATCTGCCACAAAAAGTTCTGTTGCTAGCAGTCTAATTTCTACACACTTTACATGGGTTTTTATACCCTCTTTCATGCATACTCAGCAGCTGGTTACTAGACAAGGAATTTCAGTCAAGGCTATAAATTCACTCAGTGGAGCCTTAGATGGTAAAAAAGTCAGACACAAGATAAGTTGGTGCCTACATCAAGGTAACATCTATGCACTCCTCCTTGGTCAGAGGTCAGTCCCAAGATAGGCCTGTGCCTGGACCAAAGTAGCATCTGTGCATTCCTTTCTGGTCAGCAAATTCCTTACAAGAAAAACAACTCATTTTAGCTTATTTCTTTGCACGCAATGCAGTTTCACATTTTAACCCTTCCTATACAGGATACAAAGATGTTGAACACAAAGATTCTTACTACACTAGTAATTACAGGTGTGGGGGTAGCCACATTCTTTGATTTCCTGTCCTTGCCTATTTAAGTGGTACAGTGAGAAATATTTTCTGCTTAAAAACCTCAGCTTTGGCAGGCTAAGAACTTGCTGTATTCAACTGGATGTATAAGAGAATTTAAGTAACTTTATCTGCACTTTTTTTTTAAACAAAATACAGTATTTAAATTGATTTTAACTGTGTTGCAGGAATATTAACTGAACTGGAAGTTAGTCGGTGTTTGCTGAATTTTGTTATTTCCTCGTAATTACAGGTGTGGAGGTACCCACATTCTTTGATTTCCTGTCCTTGCCTATTTAAGTGGTACAGTGTGAAATATCTTCTGCTTAAAAACCTCAGCTTTGGCCGGCTAAGAAGTTGCTGGATTCAACTGGACGTATAAGAGAATTTAAGTACCTTCATCTGCACTTTTTTTTCAAAAAAATACAGTATTTAAATTGATTTTAACTGTGTTGCAGGAATATTAACTGAACTGGAAGTTAGTCAGTGTTTGCTGAATTTTGTTATTTGCTAGTAATTACAGGTGTGGGGGTAGCCACATTCTTTGATTTCCTGTCCTTGCCTATTTAAGTGGTACAGTGTGAAATATTTTCTGCTTAAAAACCTCAGCTTTGGCCGGCTAAGAACTTGCTGTATTCAACTGGAAATATAAGAGAATTTAAGTACCTTTATCTGCACTTTTTTTCCCAAAAAATAGAGTATTTAAATTGATTTTAACTGTGTTGCAGGAATATTAACTGAACTGGAAGTTAGTCAGTGTTTGCTGAATTTTGTTATTTGCTAGTAATTTCAGGTGTGGGGGTAGCCACATTCTTTGACTTCCCATCCTTGCCTATTTAAGTGGTACAGTGTGAAATATTTTCTTCTTAAAAACCTCAGCTTTCGCTGGCTAAGAACTTGCTGTATTCAACTGGATGTATAAGAGAATTTAAGTACCTTTATCTGCAACTTTTTTTTCAAAAAATACAGTATTTAAATTGATTTTAACTGTGTTGCAGGAATATTAACTGAACTGGAAGTTAATCAGTGTTTGCTGAATTTTGTTATTTGCTAGTAATTACAGGTGTGGGGGTAGCCACATTCTTTGATTTCCTGTCCTTGCCTATTTAAGTGGTACAGTGTGAAATATTTTCTGCTTAAAAACCTCAGCTTTGGCCGGCTAAGAACTTGTTGTATTCAACTGGATGTATAAGAGAATTTAAGTACCTTTATCTGCACTTTCTTTTTTTAAAAAATACAGTATTTAAATTGATTTTAACTGTGTTGTAGGAATATTAACTGAACTGGAAGTTAGTCAGTGTTTGCTGAATTTTGTTATTTGCTAGTAATTACAGGTGTGGGGTAGCCACATTCTTTGATTTCCTGTCCTTGCCTATTTAAGTGGTACAGTGTGAAATATTTTCTGCTTAAAAACCTCAGCTTTGGCCGGCTAAGAACTTGCTGTATTCAACTGGACGTATAAGAGAATTTAAGTACCTTTATCTGCACTTTTTTTCAAAAAATACAGTATTTAAATTGATTTTAACTGTGTTGCAGGAATATTAACTGAACTGGAAGTTAGTCAGTGTTTGCTGAATTTTGTTATTTGCTAGTAATTACAGGTGTGGGGGTAGCCACATTCTTTGATTTCCTGTCCTTGCCTATTTAAGTGGTACAGTGTGAAATATTTTCTGCTTAAAAACCTCAGCTTTGGCCGGCTAAGAACTTGCTGTATTCAACTGGACGTATAAGAGAATTTAAGTACCTTTATCTGTACTTTTTTTTTAAAAAAATACAGTATTTACATTGATTTTAACTGTGTTGCAGGAATTTTAACTGAACTGGAAGTTAGTCAGTGTTTGCTGAATTTTGTTATTTGCTTGTAATTACATGTGTTGGGGTAGCCACATTTTTTGATTTCCTGTCCTTGCCTATTTAAGTGGTACAGTTTGAAATATTTTCTGCTTAAAAACCTCAGCTTTGGCAGGCTAAGAACTTGGTGTATTCAACTGGACGTATAAGAGCATTTTAGTACCTTTATCTGCACTTTTTTTTCAAAAAATACAGTATTTAAATTGATTTTAACTGTGTTACAGGAATATTAACTGAACTGGAAGTTAGTCAGTGTTTGCTGAATTTTGTTATTTGCTAGTAATTACAGGTGTGGGGGTAGCCACATTCTTTGATTTCCTGTCCTTGCCTATTTGAGTGGTACAGTGTGAAATATTTTCTGCTTAAAAACCTCAGCTTTGGTGGGCTAAGAACTTGCTGTATTCAACTGGACATATAAGAGAATTTAAGTACCTTTATCTGCACTTTTTTTTCCAAAAATACAGTATTTAAATTGATTTTAACTGTGTTGCAGGAATATTAACTGAACTGGAAGTTAGTCAGTGTTTGCTGAATTTTGTTATTTGCTAGTAATTACAGGTGTGGGGGTAGCCACATTCTTTGATTTCCTGTTCTTGCCTATTTAAGTGGTACAGTATGAAATATTTTCTGCTTAAAAACCTCAGCTTTTGCCAGCTAAGAACTTGCTGTATTCAACTGGATGTATAAGAGAATTTAAGTACCTTTATCTGCACTTTTTTTCAAAAAATACAGTATTTAAATTGATTTTAACTGTGTTGCAGGAATATTAACTGAACTGGAAGTCAGTCAGTGTTTGCTGAATTTTGTTATTTGCTAGTAATTACAGGTGTGGGGGTAGCCACAGTCTTTGATTTCCTGTCCTTGCCTATTTAAGTGGTACAGTGTGAAATATTTTCTGCTTAAAAACCTCAGCTTTGGCCGGCTAAGAACTTGCTGGATTCAACTGGACGTATAAGAGAATTTAAGTACCTTTATCTGCACTTTCTTTTTTTAAAAAATGCAGAATTTAAATTGATTTTAACTGTGTTGTAGGAATATTAACTGAACTGGAAGTTAGTCAGTGTTTGCTGAATTTTGTTATTTGCTAGTAATTACTGGTGTGGGGGTAGCCACATTCTTTGATTTCCTGTCCTTGCCTATTTAAGTGGTACAGTGTGAAATATTTTCTGCTTAAAAACCTTAGCTTTGGCCGGCTAAGAACTTGCTCTATTCAACTGGACGTATAAGAGAATTTAAGTACCTTTATCTGCACTTTTTTTTTTCAAAAAATACAGTATTTAAATTGATTTTAACTGTGTTGCAGGAATATTAACTGAACTGGAAGTTAGTCAGTCTTTGCTGAATTTTGTTATTTGCTAGTAATTACAGGTGTGGGGGTAGCCACATTCTTTGATTTCCTGTCTTTGCCTATTTAAGTGGTACAGTGAGAAATATTTTCTGCTTAAAAACCTCAGCTTTGGCCGGCTAAGAACTTGCTGTATTCAACTGGATGTAAAAGAGAATTTAAGTACCTTTATCTGCACTTTTTTTTCCAAAAAAATACAGTATTTAAATTGATTTTAACTGTGTTGCAGGGATATTAACTGAACTGGAAGTTAGTCAGTGTTTGCTGAATTTTGTTATTTGCTAGTAATTACAGGTGTGGGGGTAGCCACATTCTTTGATTTCCCGTCCTTGCCTATTTAAGTGGTACAGTGTGAAATATTTTCTGCTTAAAAACCTCAGCTTTGGCCAGCTAAGAACTAGCTGTATTCAACTGGACGTATAAGAGAATTTAAGTACTTTATCTGCACTTTTTTTCAAAAAATACAGCATTTAAATTGATTTTAACTGTGTTGCAGGAATATTAACTGAACTGGAAGTTAGTCAGTGTTTGCTGAATTTTGTTATTTGCTAGTAATTACAGCTGTGGGGGTAGCCACATTCTTTCATTTCCTGTTTTTGCCTATTTAAGTGGTACAGTGAGAAATATTTTCTGCTAAAAAACCTCAGCTTTGGCTTGCTAAGAACTTGCTCTATTCAACTGGACGTATAAGAGAATTTAAGAAACTTTATCTGCACTTTTTTTTTCAAAAAAATACAGTATTTAAATTGATTTTAACTGTGTTGCAGGAATATTAACTGAACTGGAAGTTAGTCAGTGTTTGCTGAATTTTGTTATTTGCTAGTAATTACAGGTGTGGGGGTAGCCACATTCTTTGATTTCCTGTCCTTGCCTATTTAAGTGGTACAGTGTGAAATATTTTCTGCTTAAAAACCTCAGCTTTGGCCGGCTAAGAACTTGCTGTATTCAACTGGACGTATAAGAATTTAAGTACCTTTATCTGCAATTTTGTTTTAAAAAAAATACAGTATTTAAATTGATTTTAACTGTGTTGCAGGAATTTTAACTGATCTGGAAGTTAGTCAGTGTTTGCTGAATTTTGTTATTTGCTTGTAATTACAGGTGTGGAGGTACCCACATTCTTTGATTTCCTGTCCTTGCCTATTTAAGTGGTACAGTCTGAAATATTTTCTTCTTAAAAACCTCAGCTTTGGCAGGCTAAGAATTTGGTGTATTCAACTGGACGTATAAGAGACTTTTAGTACCTTTATCTGCACTTTTTTTTCAAAAAAATACAGTATTTAAATTGATTTTAACTGTGCTACAGGAATATTAACTGAACTGGAAGTTAGTCAGTGTTTGCTGAATTTTCTTATTTGCTAGTAACTACAGGTGTGGGGGTAGCCACATTCTTTGATTTCCTGCCCTTGCCTATTTGAGTGGTACAGTGTGAAATATTTTCTGCTTAAAAACCTCAGCTTTGGTGGGCTAAGAACTTGCTGTATTCAACTGGACATATAAGAGAATTTAAGTACCTTTATCTGCACTTTTTTTTCCAAAAATACAGTATTTAAATTGATTTTAACTGTGTTGCAGGAATATTAACTGAACTGGAAGTTAGTCAGTGTTTGCTGAATTTTGTTATTTGCTAGTAATTACTGGTGTGGGGGTAGCCACATTCTTTGATTTCCTGTTCTTGCCTATTTAAGTGGTACAGTATGAAATATTTTCTGCTTAAAAACCTCAGCTTTTGCCAGCTAAGAACTTGCTGTATTCAACTGGACGTATAAGAGAATTTAAGTACCTTTATCTGCACTTTTTTTTCAAAAAATACAGTATTTAAATTGATTTTAACTGTGTTGCAGGAATATTAACTGAACTGGAAGTTAGTCAGTGTTTGCTGAATTTTGTTATTTGCTAGTAATTACAGGTGTGGGGGTAGCCACATTCTTTGATTTCCTGTCCTTGCCTAATTAAGTGGTACAGTATAAAATATTTCTGCTTAAAAACCGCAGCTTTGGCTGGCTAAGAACTTGATGTATTCAACTGGACGTATAAGAGAATTTAAGTACCTTTATCTGCACTTTCTTTTCAAAAAATACAGTTTTTAAATTGATTTTAACTGTGTTGCAGGAATATTAACTGAACTGGAAGTTAGTCAGTGTTTGCTGAATTTTGTTATTTGCTAGAAATTACAGATGTGGGGGTAGCCACATTCTTTGATTTCCTGTCCTTGCCTATTTAAGTGGTACAGTGTGAAATATTTTCTGCTTAAAAACCTCAGCTTTGGCAGGCTAAGAACTTGCTGTATTCAACTGGACATATAAGAGAATTTAAGTACCTTTATCTGCACTTTTTTTTTCAAAAAATTACAGTATTTAAATTGTTTTCAACTGTGTTTCAGGAATATTAACTGAACTGGAAGTTAGTGTTTGCTGAATTTTGTTATTCGCTTGTAATTACAGGTGTGGGGGTAGCCACATTCTTTGATTTCCTGTCCTCGCCTATTTAAGTGGTACAGTGTGAAATATTTTCTGCTTAAAAACCTCAGCTTTGGCCCGCTAAGAATTTGCTGTATTCAACTGGACGTATAAGAGAATTTAAGTACCTTTATTTGCACTTTTTTTCAAAAAACTACAGTATTTAAATTGATTTTAACTGTGTTGCAGGAATATTAACTGAAATGGAAGTTAGTCAGTGTTTGCTGAATTTTGTTATTTGCTAGTAATTACAGGTGTGGGGGTAGCCACATTCTTTGATTTCCTGTCCTTGCCTATTTAAGTGGTACAGTGTGAAATATTTTCTACTTAATAACCTCAGCTTTGGCCAGCTAAGAACTTGTTGTATTCAACTGGACGTATAAGAGAATTTAACTACCTTTATCTGCACTTTAAAAAAAAAAATACAGAATTAAATTGATTTTAACTGTGTTGTAGGAATATTAACTGAACTGGAAGTTAGTCAGTGTTTGCTGAATTTTGTTATTTGCTAGTAATTACAGGTGTGGGGGTAGCCACATTCTTTGATTTCCTGTCCTTGCCTATTTAAGTGGTACAGTGTGAAATATTTTCTGCTTAAAAACCTCAGCTTTGGCCGGCTAAGAACTTGCTGTATTCAACTGGACGTATAAGAGCATTTAAGTACCTTTATCTGCACTTTTTTTTTCAAAAATACAGTATTTAAATTGATTTTAACTGTGTTGCAGGAATATTAACTGAACTGGAAGTTAGTCAGTGTTTGCTGAATTTTGTTATTTGCTAGTAATTACAGGTGTGGGGGTAGCCACATTCTTTGATTTCCTGTCCTTGCCTATTTAAGTGGTACAGTGTGAAATATTTTCTGCTTAAAAACCTCAGCTTTGGCCGGCTAAGTGCTTGCTGTATTCAACTGGACGTATAAGAGAATTTAAGTACCATTAAAATGTCCTTGTGGGCTATTTTACATAGGAGAAAGTAAACGTGCTTTTAAAGTTAGACTTCATGAACACATAAGAGACATAAAGAATAAGAAAATAGAAAGTCCATTAGCAATGCATTTTAAAGATTATCATAATAGTGAACCAGAGGGTTTGTTAGCAACTATTTTAGAACATATAGCAGTAGATAATGATGAAGAAGTGATTAAACAAAGACTTTTATATAAAGAGTCTGTTTTTATATTGAAATATGGAACAATGGCACCTAGTGGTATAAATGTGGATTGTAATTGGGAGGTTTTTTTATGAATCATTGATTAATTGTTTAATTATATAATTGATTGTTAAAGAATGATATAAATATCCAAAGAATGGTTCTGAAGTTATTCTCCTTGAAGGTGTGAGCCGAGGCGCTGGGGAAACTGTGAATAAATCAGTGTTGGATCTTTACTTTGGTCGTTGTATTTGGATTCACTATTTATTTTTTATTTTTTGTTGCTGTTATAATTTAAGTACCTTTATCTGCACTTTTTTTAAAAAAAAAATACAGTATTTAAATTGATTTTAACTGTGTTGCAGGAATATTAACTGAACTGGAAGTTTTGACTCTGCTCTTCCGTTAGTCCCACCCACCCTCCCTGTTTTTGTTTTGTTGTTAATCTTAGTGGCCTTGAAACTGCCCACCCCTCTTGTAAATTTGTGTTTGGATACTCCTTCTGGGCCCATCTCATTTGCTCACTCAACTGAGTGCATTGAGATCATATTCTGATTCCAGGCACTCCTACTGTGTACAAAGAGAGCATCTGGGAAACAGAAAAAAAAATAAGCTTGTTTCCTGCCTTTCCTGTTAAGTGGTATAGACTATTTGTAGGCTTCTGAGCCCCCAAGCCCTTCTGTGTTGGAGGGAAGCCTTCTAGTTTAGTTTTTTTTTTTCTTATAACTAGCCAGTTTTCTAGTTTCAGCACTCAAATCTGTTTCTTTGATC
Organism: Protopterus annectens; assembly: GCF_019279795.1. Classification (NCBI taxonomy): domain Eukaryota; kingdom Metazoa; phylum Chordata; order Ceratodontiformes; family Protopteridae; genus Protopterus; species Protopterus annectens. The sequence goes on from NC_056733.1 coordinate 601,553,150, forward strand.
TCAGCACTTGTTCAGAAAAAAAAAAAAAAAATGTCATCTGCTTTTACTGTACTTGTGTTTCTACCTACTTTATTTTACTTTTGCATCATCTTAAAAGTACTCAATTGTATTTATTACTGCTTGGTGTAACTCATTCTAAGCCTTTTGGTTTAAACACTTGGGCTTCGGACCAGTTGTTTTGCACTGAGAGGGTTTGTGGTCTGCACTGTAGTAGCAGAACAGGTAGCTTTCATCCTTCTAGGTTGTGAACTTCTGATTGAGGGCTCAGTGACTGTTATTCTAAAAGTGTATTAATTCTGGTTTAAGCACTTGGGTTTTCAGGCCAGTTATTTTACATTAAGAGGGTTCGTGGTCTGCACTCTTGTGGGAGGAGAGGCTGGACTCTGCCCTTCTGAGCTGGAAATTTCTGGTTAAAGGCTTATAGTGCATGCATATCTGAACTGCTTCTTACTGAAGTTGGTGTGCCTTGTTTGCTGTGGCATAGACTGGATTCGGGCCTGCTGGATCTAGCTTTGTTTGTGTAACTTGAGCACTAATCCAGGCATTCTCTGAAGTATTCAGTTGGATTTATTACTGCTTGGTAGTAACTTGATTAAAGTGTAGCTATCATTCTAAGTCTTTTGGATTAAGCACTTGGGCTTCAGACCAGTTGTTTTACATTAGGAAGGTTTGTGGCATGCACTGTGGTGGCAGGACAGGTAGCTTTCATCCTTCTAAGTTGGGAACTGCTGATTGAGAGCCCAGTGTCTGTTATTCTTAAAGTGTATTAGTTCAGGTTTAAGCACTTGGGCTTCAGGCCAGTTATTTTACATTAAGAAGGTTCGTGGTCTGCACTCTTGTGGGAGAAGAGGCTGGACTCTGCCCTTCTGAGCTGGGAATTTCTGGTTAAAGGTTTATAGTGCCTGAATATTTGAACTGTATCTTACTGAAATTGGTACACCTTGTTTGCTGTAGCATAGACTAGATCCAGGCCTGCTGAATCTAGCTTTGTTTATATGCTTGTTGTTTGTTTGCTTGTTATTTCCCTGGAACGCTAATTCCACCTAATACTCGGCTTCTCAGCGCTTCTGTGGATCACTAGTGATATCTGCATTGCTTACTGTACTTATTTCCTTGTTTTACTTGAAAGAAAGTTATTGTTTGTCATTTTTGCATTTAAGTTACCTGTAACACATTGCACTTAAGTTACCTGGCACTTGCTCACTAAAGCAATTATATAAGTCAGCACTAAAAATTAAAAGCACTACACCCTCACTCCCCACTGGCCCTTGTTTTCAATTATTAAGGAATTCCCAATATTATTCTAGCATGTACAAAGGTCAGTTGTCAATCTCCTCTCCGGTCCAGCTGGTGAATCTGGGAATCTTGAGGCAATGTTACAACTGCCTCATGTACACAGACAACCCTCTCCTCCTTCCAACAAATTCCAACACATGTGAGAGATGCAACCATATAGCCCAACTGGAGGCAAAGCTCTCTCAACTCAGTACTGGCATAACCAGTAAGGAGGAGAAGGAAACCACACTCAGTACAATTCCAGTCTCACATAGACCTACCACGACAGCAAACCAAACACATAATCACAAAAAAACATACTCGGAGGCTCTAAATAAAGATCTGCCTAAGCAGCAGAGACCTCCAAAGCAGACACCCAAGCAACCGCTACCCCAAAACAAAACACGTGCAGCACATATCTCACAAAGCCAGTGTGCCGAACAGTCACAGCCCTTAAGACTAAACAACACACCTGATACACTTGTAATAGGTGACTCTATCATCAGGCACACTGACGTCCTGCTCACCAGGCTGAACAAGGAGAGGGTCACGGTGAGCAGCCTGTCGGGTGCTAGGATCCGCCACATAACACAAGCACTCAGGTCACTCCAAGGCAAGTACAAATATGACTCAGTCATTGTCTATGCTGGTGTGAATGACCTGAGACGTACCTCCCTGGACTACATGAAAAGAGACATAAAGGAGCTCTCTGAGCATGTAGCCCAGGCCGGTATGACCCTGACTTTGAGTAGCATCTTACCCTCACCAAGAATGATGCCACAATATGAAGACAAGATGATCAATTTCAACAATTGACTTAAGTACTGGTGTCATTCAAAGGGGATCCAATGCCTGTCAGCTTGGGATGATATGCTCGACAGGCCACAATGCTTCGCTAGGGATGGCTTGCACCTGTCACCCCTGGGCTTTTGGATATTGGCAAAGTATCTTGCTACCCCCATAGTGCCTTTTTTAGGCAAGGCTCAAAAGACAAACCCACCTCCATAGGTATCACAAGGGATAAGAAACTAAGAGTAATACTACTCAATGCCAGAAGTCTAAACCTCAAGATGCATGCACTCGAAACTCTCCTTAGCATGGAGAACATCGATATCTGTGCAGTAACAGAAACATGGTTCAGGGCTCCCGAGAGCACCCCAGCACTACCAGGTTATACCTCATACCATGCTTTTCGGCCCCAAAACTTGGACCGAACCACAAAAGGAGGGGGAGTATCGATATTCATCAAAGATACCCACACCTCCAGGTTGGTGGCAAAGCACAAAGCATCAGAGACTATCCATGTGCAACTAACAGTGGGTAAAACTGCCTTCCAGTTTATAGCCTGCTACAGACCACCCTCCCAAACCCAGGAACCCCACTCGGCCTTCCTGAGAACACTGGAAAATATGAAGGTCTCTCCAAACACCATTATATTGGGCGACTTCAACTACCCAAACATAGACTGGGAGCATTACTCTAGGTCCAAAACCCTATCCCAAACGTTCCTAGAATTTATAAACTCAAATGCTATTGAACAACTTGTTACCACTCCCACAAGAGGGGAAAACATACTGGACCTGATCATCACCAACATGGGGACTCTATGCTCCAGACCAGAAGTGTATCTCTCACTGTTAAGATCAGACCATAAACTAATCTCACTGGATATTCACATCCCGACCCCACCCCCTGCCCAGAAAACCACAGTGAAAAACTTCTCTAAAGCAAATTTCACACTCCTCAAAACCAAGGTGGAATCCTTCAAAGCCCCCGGGCCTGTGGAAAATACGGCCCAGACCGCAGAATCCTTTATAAACGCATTCTATGAACACCTTCAGGAATGCATGGATCATGCGATCCCTAATAAAACCAAGACCCAATCCTCCAAAGGCAGACGTCCTGTCTGGTGGACCCTAGCCATAAACAAACTATACAATAGAAGGAGGAAGCTACTAAATGATAGAGCAAAATCCCAAAAAGGGAAGGCATCACTGATCAGTATTAGCAAAAAACTACGGGCACTCATAAAATTGTCTAAGGCCAGCTTCGAGAGAAAAATTGCACAGGACACTAAGGATAATCACAAGGCTTTCTTTAGTTATGTTAGGAACTTGGGTGGTAATTCCCAGATATGCTCAGAATTAGTCCAAAATGACAAAAAATACACTGAACCCACAGACATTGCCAACATCCTAGCTGACAGGTTCAGCGCAAACTCCCCCCCCCTCCCCACCAAAAGGACAAATATCTGTCCCAGCAGAGTGCTGCCTCCCTGACATCTCAGATGCTCAGGTAAGAGCTGCCCTCTCCAAAGCAAAAAACACAGCATCAATGGGACCAGACGGTGTCCCGGGCTGCGTCCTACATGAACTCCAAGAAGAGCTAAACCCAAACATAAAACTACTGTTCAATCTCAGCCTTACTACAGGATATGTGCCCAAAGAGTGGCGTACAGCAACAGTGGTCCCTCTCCATAAAGGTGGTGCCTCAACGGATCCTGGAAAGCCTGACTAGCTTGGTCTGCAAAGCTATGGAAAGGATCATCATGGACCTAATAAATAAAAATATTGTGGACCTACAGACACTGGATCCTACCCAGTTCGGCTTTGTTAAGGGCAGATCCTGCCTCTTAAACCTGGTTGATTTCTTTGAAACAGTCACCAAGGCCATTGACTAGGGGAAGGTGGTCCACACAGCCTACCTGGGCCTCGCAAAAGCCTTCGATACAATACCCCACTCGGGCATTATAGATAAGCTCACCAGCTTAAATATAAACCCCTATGTCACTAGATGGATTGCAAACTGGCTCAAGGACAGAACCCACATGGTTAGAATTGCTGGAGCCATGTCAGACTCCAAACCAGTTACAAGTGGTGTCCCACAAGGCTCAGTCCTGGGACCTCTCTTGTTCGGTATATATTTCTCAGAGGTACAGGCCAACATGGAAGGACTGTGGCTGACCAAGTTCGCAGACGACTGCAAACTGGGCACCATAATCGACTCTCCAGCTGACACAAGCATCCTCCAAAAGGGCCTCATAGAAACAGACAACTGGTGCCAGAGCCATGGCCTCAAGCTAAATGCCAAAAGTGTATAGTCATCCCTTTGGCAAAACAAAGTGCCCACAAATTACCACATAGGTGGTAATCCATTAAGTACAGAAGAAGTAATTAGGGACCTGGGGACCCAAGTTGATAGCAATCTCTCATTTGACAACCACGTGGCCAAAGTGGTTAGAAAAACATTTTATATAGCCCACCTAATCATGAAGGAATTCACATCTAGATCAGGGGAGGTCATCGTGCCTCTTTACTCATCCCTCATCAGGCCCATAATTGAGTACAATGCCGCTTTTGGGATGTACCTTACCAGACACCTGCAGCAACTGGAAAGACCCCAAAAGTACCTCACCAAGAGGATCAAAGGGCTCAAACAGATGCCATATGCTGCCCGGTTAAAGAAACTCCAGCCCTACTCAGTGGCATACCGCCTGTTCAGAGGCGATCTGTGCCTGACGTACAAAGCCATGTCCAACCCGGAATTAATGGACATGCTGCACCTCAGAAAATCCAAATCCCATCGAGCTACGCGCTCGAGAGACTTGAACCTCAGCACTGAAATAAATAGGCCATGCTGGAGGGACAGATTCATAACCCAGAGGCTCCCTTCACTCTGGAATAAAATCCCAGTCCAGGTTAGGCAGAGTCTCTCATTGACTCTCTTCAAGAGGAATCTTGATGAGTGGATGGGAGATCATAGGTTTACCCCGGGTATTTGACAGAGGCACAGTATACTAACCTCGAAAAAGGGCATAGCAAAATAGATTTAAAATGGGTGGCGAAAGCCAAACACATTCTGGCTAGGCTTATAAATGCCCTAGGGCAGATAGCCTAGTATGAACCTATGAACCTATGAACCTATGAGACAGGGAAGGCTAGTGCTTCTGCATCTATTTTGAGAAACTCAGTGGGAATGTTACTGGCAGCTGAGATTGTTGATTTTAAATTGGATAGTATTTTTATGGTTAATGTAGGGATCAGTTGAAAACTAAAAGACAGTGTGTTGCTTTTGAGAACAGATGAGAGTTGAAGGGGTGAAGTCAGTAGATCATTGATTAGTGATAGAACTAACAGGGTAAAATAAGTGTTTTACTGAGTGGTAATAGGCTCTTTGTTGTTTGACGTAGGACAGGGTGTAGTGGTATGACCTGGGTGTAATAATTTATCTAGAGAGGACCAAAATAGGTTGGGGTTGTTTTGGTGATTTTTGTTATGTGTGTGTAGATTATTGTAGTATGAATTCTTGTCATATTTAACAAGGATCTTGGTAAGGTTTCTCAGATATCTAAATTTTTGGGAGGCATCTTGTGTTTTATTCTTATATTGTTCTTTCAATGCTTTATCTCTTTACAGCTCTTTCTCTTTTGACATCCATGGCACTGTATCAGATCTTACTCTTCTTGTTCTAATTGGTGCTAAATCATTTAGTATTTTTAGGAAGGTGTAACTGAAGTGAGTAACTTCTTCATCTAGACACACTACTCTTAATACATTCCAGTTGTAGTGGGACAGGGCTGGAATAAATGTGTCTTTGTCAAATTTAGTTAAATTGCATACTTGTTTATAGATTATTTGTTTAGGTAACCATCTTGTTGTTGTCTGATTACATGGGTTGGGAGGTGGTCACTTATAGTATCTGGCAAGCAACCAGAAGATTTTATCTCATGGGGTTTGTTTGTCAATATCCATGGATTCAAGTGATACATCCAACAATCTGCAGACTGATAACCAGCATTATCCTTGCCCATTGCTCATATCTGTCCCCCTCCATGTTCTCTAGTTGAACCTGAATGATGATGATCATTTTAAGCAAGGGGGTGGAGGTAGTAGAACTCTTTACTGAAGGATGCACACTGCAAATCCTCAGAAAGAGCTCATTGCCAACACAGTGTACTGCTTATTTCGTGTCCTCTGTTCCTCACTGTATTGCAAGGTGCACAGAACTATTAACTCATTTACACCTATAGTACCTTTCTCCATACTTTCACTTAATACCCCTAGCTATTTATTGGGGCAGGCTTCAATAAATAAGTGACTTATCAATTAAGAGTAGGCAGCATAAGAAAGGGTGTCACATAAGTACCAAAAAGACACAAAGATTGTCAATACAAGATGTATTGTAATGGAGATAGCAATCATTAATATTCCTAGCTATCTGCTGATGCTGGCTTCCATAACTAAAATAATAGGCAGTATAAGAAAGAACAAGATGTAAGTACCAAATCGACTCAAAGATGTCTTGCAGTGGAGATATCAAGCACTGTTTCTACTGGTTATTCATATTTTTATGTTTATATTCATTTTTTCATAACTATATGTTAAGAAACATGTAAAATCATGCGATGGGGGCATAGAGAAATGCATTGTCACTGTCCATGCATAATGCAAGATACTGAATATATTGCTGGTCATTTGCTAGCATTTAAGAAATGGGTAATATTTCCATAAGTATATTAATGTTTCTATAACCAAGTGATTTACAAACTATTGCATGGTATCAGGTGAAACCTTAGATGATGTTTACACAAACAGACTGTAAGTTGTACATCCTGAGAAATACTTGTCATAAAAAAATAAATAAATAAGCAGAATTTTTCATAGTTCTGTAAATGACTAAATGATGTTTGGAACAGACAAATTTGTCAAGGGACATATTTAGTGGGGAGGGGAGAGTGTAGTTGTGTGGTTAGGGGAAGGTGAGGTTAGAAAGGTTAGGTAGACAAGGCATGCTTTACAGGGAGAGTAGGCAAGAAAGGGTTTACTAGTGGAAGGATGACGGGAGGAAGTATGGTATGGAAAGGGGAGGGTCTTTAGGCCTTTTGAGGTGGGGAGTTGCCTGTTGGGAATCACATTTTGGAGTGATTTTGTTGAAGCAGAATCAAGTCCAAGATGACCTGAGATTGGCTAATAGTAAGGTAGGCCTTGAGTGACTGGCAAAGAAGGCAGTGAGTAGTGACTTCTTATATTAAAGTCTTTTTTCCCCTCTTCTTGGGGAGAGAATTACCTCAAGTCTTTTGCAAAACGTGTGCTGTTAGTGATAACTGCAGTGGCGCTGGTTTCGATTTCCACCCCCTTTTTCTTGTGGTGACATGAGGTGTTTTGTGTTATGGGGCAGATGAGAACTGGCTTGATGTGGTTTAGGATACAGCATAAATGTTAAGGTATATCAGTATTTACTTTAATTTGGAACCTGTACTTATGGTTTAACTGCAGGGTATAGTTCGTGGTTAAGTAAGGTTGATTACTTTGGGTAGTATAATTGCACAAATGTGTTGCTGGTATGTTTCTTGAACATTTGTTCTTGTTAAGATAGTCAAAAGTCAGACTTATTTAGCAACTGAAGACAGTCATAGTCGGGATCATCTTATGCATCCCATGGTGCGAAAAGTAAAGATTAGAGTTGTTAAAGCTGCACTTACTAAGGTTCTTTACTGTATGATGTGACTTGGTTGCCTTCTTGGTTTGTGGGTGGTTTTCAGTGGGAGAGGTGCATAGCCATGAGGGCAATGGAGTTCAGGGTGATAAGGGGTCCCCTGTTTCCAGTCAGCAGCTCAGTGGTGGCGTGGGGCGGCTTCTACGCATTCGCAGTAGTGGTTCTATAATTATATAAAAAAAAAAGTCTTTTTAAAAAAAAAAATGTAATTTCATTACTCGAGCAGGGAGGGTATATGGCAGAGGCACTGCACATGGCAATTTGGGGCTTTTAGTGTCATTTGTTAAGCAGGTTTTCACAGAATGTGCAAATTTTGCCAAATGTTTTGGTCCGTTCCTCGTAAGATGTTCCTGGAGTATTAGGGAGGATTAAAGTCACTAGGATGATGGAAGTTGAGTTTTGGATTTTGAACCTTTCAGAGGAAGCATGCTAATACAAAAACTGGCATCCCATCAACTTTCAAGCGGGAAGCTAAGTTTAGGGAAGCAATATAAAAAAAACAAAAAAAAAAGAAATTGTCCTTAATGTTGAGTCTTTGTGCCCCATTATGTGGTCTTGTCAGGATTTATTCTGTTAAGAGGTAGAGAGGTATGCATCGCATATCAAATTTCACTTGGAACTCACAAGCAGGAGGAGAGAAAAAAAGAGGGGCTATTAAGAATGGTGATGCAGCATGCTAAATTGGCATGCTGCAAGCGGGTGGGCAGAGGTTTGTGCAAGCAGGAGGCCCTGTGTGTAACAGTTTTGCTGTTTTATCTGCTTTAAGGTCTTAGCCTCTTACCACAAGGTGCAGGACTGGATCAATTCTCTGGACTAAGTTGTGCCATTTCACTATCTGGCATTTAGCTATCTGTCTAGAGAAATTATATGAGTCTGGCTTATAACAAAGAAAAAAAATCTGTCATTGCCTGCTTAAAGCGTGGCATCAGAGTTGACACCATGTCAGGGCTGAGTGAGTTGGAGTTTGTCATAATGGTTAAGTTGTTTATCTCGTAGACAAGAGGTATAAGCTTTGATTCTTACTGAAGGAAATTGGCTAGGCTTAAAAAGACCCACAGGGGAAGCTAGCTTAGTACTTTATGAATCTATTAGGGGCATTTAAAGATTGACAAGTCTGTGTGTTTTTTTTTCTCCTCTTCTTCGAACATTTGCTTATACTGTTCTTATTTCATTTCAGGTGTCCAGGGGCAACATGACGGATGTCCAGGCTTTGCAGCAGAGATGGTTGAGCATTGTGGCCCATGCAGAGGACCTTTTCCAGGAGATGTCAAGTGGTGACACTGCAACTGCAGGGGCAGAGGTCCCTAACACTTGTAAGAGGCAGCAGACGTCAAAGGGTAAACAGACAGCCAGAGGCAAGAGAGCACTCCAGGTACTGCCAGCCGAGGATGTGGCATCAGAGGTCTCACCTCTGGAATCAACACTTGCTGTCCCATCAGGTAATGATCCTACAGTTCCTGTTGGGGGGGGGTGCAAGAGCAGGGATAACAAGGGGAGAGGCTATATGTTGGGTGACAGGGTTATCATTGTACCTATGTATTTTGGGGATCTGAGTGGAGGCTCTGGGGGGCTGCAGACCTTAGTGGGACAGGATTATGGACTTATGGAGCAGTGATGGTCATAGGGATAGTCCAGCCATGGATGATAGTTTTTCGACACTAGAGGAGGACACTGCCACTGGTCTGGATGAGGTAGGGTCAGACTTCAGGACATGACCAGGAGATTACTTAGTTATGCAGGTGTTAGGACAAGAGGGCGCAGAAGTCTTTTTAACTCCTCACATACCACTTACGGTGAAAGAAAAAATTTGGAAGGGAGAGTACGTGGACGTATTTGAGCTGATTGATGTGGAGGGTGTCCAGTGCTTGCTAGAGGCTGAGACGGCAAATGGGAAAGACCTGTTGGCAGCCTTAGCTGGCCTTGGTGAGAAGCAAGTGGGAAAATTGCGGCAGAGAATGTTGGAGAATTGGGTGTTGGGATTTGTTTATTACATGGCGATATGGTTAGAGAGGGATAGCGCTATGGCCCTTCCGCTTTTGGCTTATTTTCTGATGATAGGAGAGGGGCAAAGGACATGGGCTGGGAATGCATGGTTGTGGTATGATCAGAAATTTTGCAAAAGGAAAGCAGTCGACAGGTCTATGCATTGGGAGGTAAGACACCCTGATATATGTCTGTCTACTCTGATGGACAGCTTTGGAGTGGGCAGAGGAAGTAAGGTTGGAGAAGGGCATGTCAGAGTATGTTGGGCTTTCAGTGCTGGGAGATGTTCTTGGACAGCATGTAGATTCTTCCATGCTTGTTCAAAGTGCACAGGTGTGCACCCAGCAGTTCAGTGCAGTAGGCATGAGGAACAATTGGCGGGTCATGCCCCATCCTTTACAGGTAAGGTATCATCCTTTGTAGATCAGAGGGGATTGGGCGGATCATCTACGGGGTTGCAAGGAGTGCGTAGTAGGGGTACTTTTCTGGTTAGAGAGGGGGGCCTTTTCTTGGGGCAAGGGGGTGGTTTGGTGACACATTCACCTATTAAGGTACATGTTCTGTGGGACATGCTGCTGCAGTATCTGCCACCAGCAGTAGCATGGGAATTGATTGAGGGTTTTTCAAAGGGGTTTCCAACTGAGTCAAGCTTGATGGGGGATGGCATGTTGGGAAAAAATTTGAGGTCAGTGTGGGGGAGGGAGGATATTTTGGAGGCCTTGACTGAGAAAGAGCGGTAGGTGGGTTGGTTACTGGGCCCGTTTGATAGCTCCCCATTTACCAATTTTAAGTTATTGCCCTTGGGGTTGGTTCCCAAAAAGAAACCAGATAAATTTCATTTGATTCACCATTTATCTTACCCTGAATGGAAGTCTGTCAATGGTTTCATTCCAGTGGAGGAGGCTAAGGTGAGTTACGTGTCATTGGATGATGTAGTCCACATCATCATGGGTTTTGAAGATCCATGGTTGATGAAAGTGGACAATGAGTCTGCCTTTCGCCTTTTGCCAGTTCGTGAGGAGGATTGGGCATTGTTGGACATGGTGGTTGGGGATACATTTTATTTTGACACTGCTATACCGATGGGATGTGCAGTGGCTTGCTACACTTTTGAAAAGTTTAGCACAGCTTGACACTGGATATGGCAACAGCGGGCAAAGGAACAGAGAGTGGTGCATTACTTTGATGATTTTTTGCTAGTGGGTGAAGGGAAAGAGGGAGCGGTGTTGGCGATGCAAGAGTTTCTGAGGATGTGCGAGGAGTTGGGGGTATCATTGGCCAATTACAAGTTGAAGGGCCCGGTGAAGGTATTAGATTTCTTGGGGTTCAACGTGGAAGTGGGGCTAGAATTATTCTGCCTACCAGGAGAGAAAGTAGCTAGGTTAAAGGAGAAAATAGTTTGGATGAAAGCTAGGGATAAGGTGCGGGTGAGGGATGCTATGGAACTTTTGGGGTTGTTGAATTTTGCCTGTTGGGCAGGATATCTGGGGCATATATTTTGTAGGTTGGTGGCATTCCTTTTGAAAGGGGGTAAGAGTAAGCACCACAGAGTGAGAGTTAGCAAATTAACATGTGAGGACTTAACCTTGTGGCTCCAGTTTTTACAGCAATTTAATGGTGCCACCTTTTGCCAGTCAGATTGGATAGGTCAAGGGGATTTACAGCTGTTCACTGATGTGGTGGGGGGGCCTGGGCATGGGGGCATTTTTGTGGGGCAGTGGTTTGCAGTGCCATGGCTTTCTGAATGGCCAGATGACTGGAAGTGGGATGTTGCTTTTCTGGAACTGATGCCAATCTGGGCAGTCGGTGGCATGGCAAGAATATTTGAGGTGTAGGAGGGTTGTTTTTAATTTCAATAATATTGCAGTTGTGCAAGTTTTACAAGCTAAGACAGCTATATCTGAATGTTTATTGTTGGTATTGCATAAAATTGGTTCTCCAGAGTTTGTTGATTAATTTTTCTTTCACATGGGTACATGTGCCAGTGGTGAAGAATGAGATTGCTGACAGCTTGTCTCATTTTCAGTTTCCCAGGTTTCTGCAGGTGGCTCCGATGGTAGCAGAAGACCCCATGGTGGTGCCAGATGAGGTGTGGCAGATTGAGCAGTAGTGATCGGCAGGTTGGTTCAGCAGTCCTGGGCAGTGTCCACCAGGAAGGCTTACAGTATGGCTTTGCATGATTATGACAGGTTTGTTAGGCAGTTAACAGAGGAGGAATGTGTGTGGTCAGAAGAGTTGCTGTTGCGATAATTAGCAGGGGCTAGGGCACAGGGCAAGGTGGCAAAATCAGTGAGAGTGGACTTTGCAGCAATTGGTGTGTTTGCTTGGATGGCAAGATTGGAAGATTTTACTAAATCCTGGACAGTCGAGGAAGTGTTGAAGGGATAGGGCAGACTGAAGGCTTGAACAGGGATAGGTGTTGTCCGGTGACAAGGGGAATTTTAAAGGTGTTGTTAGGGGGTTTGAGTAGGATATTTGGGGATTTGGAAGATCATGTAGTGTGGGGAACGCTGAGTGTATGGATGTACTTTGGAGCATTTAGGGTGTCAGACTTGTTGAGGTCATTGGTGTGGGATAATGTTATGATGTTGCCTGGGGCAGTTCATATTAGGTTAAGGTCATCTAAGTCTAATCAGGCAGGGAAAGAGGCAACAATAGTTTTGGGGGAAGACAGGTTGGACCACATGTGTCCAGTGGCATGGGGAAGGGGATTGTGTGCGACTCATAAAGGTAGACCACACAATTTAGTTTCTCAGTCAGTAGGTGGTAGGGCGTCAATGGGGGGACAGTTGATTTTAGTCATGAGAAGGGCTTTTGGTAGCATGGGCCTTGATGGAGGGAAATTTTCCACTCATTCTTTTCGGATGGGTAGGGTGTCAGATTTGGCAAGGGGGGCAGCTCGAACAAAGTCATTAAAAGGGTGGGGTGATGGTTTTCCAATGCCTTTTCTGCTTATATTAGATAAGGGAGGGTTTTGTTATTCTATTATTAAACTATATATATATATTTTTTTTTTTCTCTTTTAGGTAAAAGGATTTTCATCGTAGGCCACTCATATGTGTATTGGGCAGCAAGGAGGGCTGTGGTTTGGAGTAATGGTGCTGACTTGGGGTTACATTGGTTCGGTTGAAAAGTCACATGGCATGGCATTAGAGGGCTTAAGTAGAACTGGCTGTTTCAGGTATTTACAATGATGCAGTCTCAAGTGGGGCTTCCTCAAGTTTTGCTGATGCACCTAGCAGGTAATAATCTAGGCGTGACACCGAAGCATCAGTTGGTGTATCAGATAAGGGAGGATTTTTTAGCTTTAAGGAAGCTATATCCAATGTTATGTTTGGTATGGTCAGAGATTATTTCTCATTTGATTTGGAGAGATGCTAGGAAGTTTTCTGCAGTTGAGAGTACATGGAACTTTGTAAATTTTAGGCTGTCAAAGCAGTTGGGAGGATGAGGGTGAGTAAAATATGGCATAATGAGTTTACTGATAGAGACCTTATGTAGTTCAGGGCAGATGGGGGTTCATCTTAGTGATTTTGGTCTTGACTTATTTAATTTAAATCTGGGATTGTTTTTGGAGGGGTTAGTTAGTGATTACAGGGAGTGAAGGGGAACAGCCTGGTTAGGCTGGTGGGTGGAGTAGAGGGACAGGCTTGCCCCTCTTCTGTTTCTCCTCTGGTGCATAATTGGAGGAAGGAATTTTGGAGTGGTGGAAGTGAGTGTGTGGATGCTGCTTGGACTTGGTGGTTTGGCTGGAAAGGAGGTGTTGGGATGAAGGTGAGTGGTTGAACTCTGCTTTGAAGTGTGAGGATAAGCGAGCAGATGGAAGATGCTGCTTATTCCCAAGGGTGAGTGGTGGTACACTGCCCATATGGCTGGTCATTTAATGTTTTATCATTGTCCAATGAAAGAAAGTTATGTTTAATAAAGTTTGATGCATTTATTTTCTATGTTCAAGCAATAAAGGTCATCAAAGGTCTTTTGGTGTTTGGTTTCTTTATTAAAGTGGAACGTGACAAATGGTGTTTGGAACAGAGAAATTTGTCACGGGACATCTTTAGTGGGGAGGGGAGGGTGTAGTCGCATGGTTAGGGGAAGGTGAGGTATAAAGGTTAGGTAGACAAAGCAGGATTTATAGGGAGAGTAGGCAAGAAAGGGTTAACTAGTAGAAGGATGACAGGAGGAAGTGAGGTATGGAAAGGGGAGGGACATTAGAGCTTTTGTGGTGGGGAGTTGCATATTGGGATTCACATTTTGGCATGATTTTGTTACCTACCCGTCTCTTTCCCTTTTTTATTATGGAAGTTGTGAGTGTTGGAGATTGTTGGTGTTTTGATTGGGGTGAGGCCCAAGAGCAGAGATGAGGGACAGGCTTGCCCCTCTTCTGTTCCCCTTCTGGTGTATAATTGGAGGAAGGAATTTTGGAGGGGTGGAAGAGAGTGTGTGGCTGCTGCTTGGACCTGGTGGTTTGGATGGAAAGAAGGTGCTGGGATGAAGGTGAGCAGTTGAGTGCTGCCTTGAAGTGTGAGGATAAGTGAGCAGACTGAGGACACTGCTTATTCCCAAGGGTGAGTGGTGGTACACTGCCTGTATGGATAGTCGTTTAATGTTTTATCATTGTCCAATGAAAGAAAGTTATGTTTAACAAAGTTTGATGCATTTATTTTCTATGGTCAAGCAATAAAGGTCATCAAAGATCTTTTGGTGTTTGATTTCTTTATTAAAGTGGAACATGACAAATAGCAAAATAAATTTCTTGCTGTCATGTGAAAGCTCAGGTCTTACTGAGCAAAAGTGATCTGACACTGTATTGTCTTGATTGTACAATTGCCAAGACATGAAAAGCTGATTGTGAAACTTCATAAAAAAAATATTTGGGTTTTGTGTGCATTATGATATTTTACAGTATTGATATAAAGACTGTGAATGCACTAGCTAATATCACTGTAAATATGTTTTACTGATAGCATTGCTGTTTGTGGTTTTATTAGCATTTACCATTCAAAAGATATTTGTTTGGTTTATGCTTTTTAACTTGAATTTTTGGAAAATGCTCTAGAATGTAATGATGTGTGTGGGGTGCTACAAGTGAAACATTCTACCGCTAAGAGGTATTAATGAGTTAATGGCTACTTCTCTAGTCTGGAACATAATGCACTGAAAGGACAAAGCAAGCCAAAGCTGTTAGCAGTGTCTGTGCTTGGGGAAGCAGGTTGCACAAACATTTTCACTGACTCGATATGGAGCCAGCAATAGGTTCACAGGTAAGTACTAGGCTAGCTGTCCTTGGGGGCCATTTTAAGACTAACCAATTTTCCCTTTTTTTTTGCTCAAAATAACATATCCCATTTGGTTACAGACTGGCCTTACCCATTCCATTGTCGATAATTATATATTAACCGTAATGAGTCTAACTGGGATTGTACCATAGGTAATTTGAGGGGACCCATGCATGGAATAAAGCATTCAGGAGCTGCCTGTGTCCGTTAACAGTACAGGGGCAGTCCTAGGGTAAAAAACTAACATTGCCACCCAAAGAGACCCACACAGTCTAGTCAAATGACTGTAGGTAGGAGGCATTCATAATGGTATATAGTGTTTGTACTGCAGCTGATGCTGTATACACCCTGGAGTTATAGCTGATGACCTCAACTGACAGCTCCCAGACCATGATGACATTTAACACTGCACTACTGCAGACACAGATCGTCATCAAACATGTATAGGCTTTCAAAGCTTAAAGCTTGTTTCAGCTGATTGGATACGTCTGCTGGTGCACTGCAGTATGCATTGTGCTGCAGCAGCATATTTGTGGTTTACTCCATGCCAGATAACATGGTGCTATAAAAGCATTTACAACATGAGGGCACCATAGCAATTCCTGGCATACCTGCAGTAGCAGAGAATGAGCCAGATGAAGAGCTGTTGGAAGAACTGGCTAAAGTCAGACCCCATACAAGCTACAGGAGGACACAATACATTGTGGCAATGACAAACATTATCATCAGGTCCATGGTTATGGGTTGTAACAAGACAAATACTGAATAAAACAAAAGCTTGCAAGAATACAACCAGGCTACAAAATGTAATACATTGACTGACCATGTTTTGCAGCAGATGCTACCAAACCTGCACAGGTTAGAGGAGTGGTAAGGGTACAGTCATCATTTACACAGCTAGGTGGAGCACAGTGACAGGGGACAGCAACACTAGCACTGATGTGAAGGGTATGGTTGGTGAATGCAATAGCCACAGATAAGATTTAAGAGCTAGAGGAATCAGGGATCACATTCTCCAGCAATGGGGTGAAGTTTCCATGCGTGGAATGCTGGCTGAATGTATCATGTAGCCACATGGTGTCAGTATTTTA